>NC_088869.1:55584192-55629192 GCF_032884065.1 Artemia franciscana | reverse complement strand
GTGCCTAAAGTGTGATTTGAAGAAACAATAACCGTCTTCTGAATTACTTTAATTTCTTATTGTTTCAAGTTTATTTTTTTCCTGTTTATTTCTTTTTTTCTTAAGTTATTGTAAGTAAGTTATATACTGCACAGTAGTGTTAATTACTGTGTGCGCAGTACAGACTGCACAAGACGTACTGTCGCTTGGCAGTGCACTCTTGGAAACTGCTGTGTTCTGTAAATTTTTTTTCCTTAAACCGAATCACAGGAAAATGGCATTTTATTAGTTCATAGAAACATGATGTTTTTTATTGTGAAAGGATAATTAAATTTGAAAAGTGTGTTTGAATCTGTATTCTTCCGAACATCGGTTCCACTTAATCATTCCCCCCCCCCAAAAAAAGTGCATAGTGAAAATAAATAATATTGAGTGGAGTGTTGAGATGTCAGAAAAGTTAAGTCCTCTGGTCGTTATTATTTGGGTTTTTGAATAAAAACCCTATACTTCTTCAAAAAAAGAACAGGCTAAAATTCAAGTAGGGATAAGTCCTTTTATTAGACAGTGACAAACATAAAAACAGCTCTGGATATTTTGACCACAAATATTAATGATTATCATCAGCCGATAAATTAAAATATTACAATTAAAACAAACTATATTTGTGCAGAATAAAATAATTACTTCCGAGTCACAAATAGTTTGTGGTTCATTGGTTGAGAGAATTCATTAATAGGGTTCATTCAATGTCTTGAGTTCTTTAATATTGCCTAAATGTAAGTTGAATTTTTAATGAGATTTGCACAAATTTCTTCTTCTTCCAATTGCAAGCGCAATTGCAGTTTTGTATCCGTTTTTATTGTCTAATAAAAAGAACTTATCCCTATTTGAACTTCTATTTGTTCATCATAGAAAGGCAGTGTTGTCTTCCAAAAAAAAAATACCTCCTTCGAAACTGGAATATGTTTATACCTATTCGATTCCTTTTGACAGTGTACGAGCCAGGGCTCTATATGATGAATTACCTAAATCTTCTGGATAATTTTAAAGCGTGTTGGCGGTCAAACTTTTCAATCCATCTCTTCCATGGCCTCCCTCGTGATTGTTATCCATCTATTGGGCTTGGAGTGTCGTTTTCACGAAACGATCGAAGGGCTATTCTTATGGTGTGTCCAAGGTGCCAGAGATCCTCCAACTTGGTTGTATTTAGGATAGTGTCTTAAGATTTAAGCTCTCTTCATTTCTCAAGGCTTGTCACGTGATCAATTTATTTATTTCTGCGATATGACCCATGTACTGTGTGTCAAACGCGAGGAGGCTGCGTTTTTTCTCTATCTTCAGGGCCCAATTCTCAAATGCATACAGGACTACCAACCCATTCAGACTTCTGAAAGATTTTTAGCAGGTTCAATAGGTAGCCACACATCCAGATTGTCGATAGTTTCTTGAAGCTAGAGCTCAAAGATTTTTTGTAACAAAATGGGGAACTGAAGGAATAAATTAGAAAAAAATCTCAAGCTGCTATCTATGGGAGAAAACAAACAAAAACTATTTGTAACATGCGAAATATCATTGTCAAATTAATGAAGATTGCGAAATAGGGAGATTATGAAATATGAAGGTTCGGAGGTGACAGATTTCAGATTTAACCAACTGACACTTTTTATAGCACTGCTAAAACTGTTAGCAAGAAGGCCTTAGCTTCTTGTTAGCAAGAAGTCAATTTTGTTGTGTAGATTCTTTGTCAGGGTTGCTACCCATTGTGATTTATCACTATTTCTAGTGATTTTTCTTATTGCCTAGTGATTTTTTGGGGGCTAGTTATTTTACTTCTAAAATTAGTGATTTTTTCCTAAATCTAACGATTTCTTATTATATTGGACGTGAAGCTTAAATTTAAGCAAATAAATTATCCAGGAAGCTAATTATCAAAAGCAAAAGGACGCTCTAGTGAAAACTATTCTTTTTGTTCTGTCTCAGAAACCATAGTTAATCAATCCGAGACAGACTGGGCTCATAAAATTTGCATAAAAGGGTATTGCATAACCAATTTGCATAGAGAGATTAATCAAAATTGATTGTTTTTTGTCATTTTAGGTTCTAAGAAAAATCCTTAATAAAGTTTAGTTACAGCTTTCATATTTAGTCGTCAACATATTGTAAGTTTATGCTAGACCCATTGTAAATATTTTTTTTTTTTTTTGGTATTTGCTTAGTTGAGAAATCTCCCTTGCCTCTATCCGTCAATAAGTCATTTCTATATTCAATTGGAACAAAATCTACCAATAACGGGTACAATTTATTGAAACAGTTTCGAATTTGAAAAAAAGCTTTTAACACAAAAATAATTATGGAACTTCAGACATTTTGGCCTCACACCTGAATGCCTTCATGAACGTCACAAAAAAAAAGAAAAGAGCTTAAACAAAACATGAAAAAAGAACAAAGAAAAAACAAACTATATGCTAAAAAGCAAAAAGAATGACAAAAGAATATTCACACCTAAAAAAAATTTCAACCACACAACAATACATAAGGCACATGCCAGGATGTCAGTTATATACTATTGTACATATATGGATGAATCAATCTTTTGATATGGGATTATAGCTAAATGAAACAGTATTTCGTTTTTAAATCTCACCTAACCCCTAGGCTAAATTAATGAAAAATAAACTACAGATCAAGACACTACTATGTTTGATAAATTTAATGAGTCTTCTGTGTTGCTAAACAAGTTCATTGGTTTTTTCAAAGGTTATTTCTTACATTTTAAAGTTTAATTTACGTGAGGCTGAATCTGCAAAGTTTCTTGATTTTCTTTACTATTAAAAGTATATAAATTTTCTAAATATTTTTTTTTTTATTGAACTATTGTAAATTGAATTTAATCGATATTCATATTCACCTCTATTTATACTAACTCCATTATTCATAATTTGTTTTATATGATTTTTGTAATCTCACAAAGACTATGTAATAGCCCAAACCAATCATTAATATTTTGTTTCATTGAACATAACATTAAGGTGCGGAAGATGAAACAAAATGTTCCACAACTGGTGGATCAAAAATTTCTGCTTTTTTCCTTCTTCTTTTTTTTTATTGCCCCTGAAGGAATAATATAGTGCAATTTCGTGTTGTGGAAGTTTATTTTCTAATTTTTTTGGATTTTTCCAACATAATATTTTCCACAAGAACAAGGTATTCTATATATATCACTTTGCATCTTTTTTTGGAATAACATCTTTGCCTGAATTTACTAAATATTTTGAGTTTGAAAGAAACTTTAATGTTTTGTTTTTTATTCCTTTGATAATTTTGTGATAAAACTGACAAAAAAGGCAAAGATATATAATATATTTTCTTATCAATTTCGTTAATATTCTTCAAAGTCCTGGTGTTCCAGTAATTATACTAGTTCAACTAGAGCAAAAAGAAAATGGTTTCTAAATATAGAGTTAAAAATGTTGCTTTAAATGGACAGTCAAAAATTTCCAATAAGAAAAAGTAAGTATTTTGGCTAAACTACCGCTAGCCAACATTCACAAATCGGGGAGATAAGCCAAGGGTGCCAATTCAAGAAAATGTGGGTGGTGGGGGGATTATTGTTTTCGATTATTTTTAAAATGGGTACGAAAAAGATATTTTCAAAATGTAGGGTGATAATTACACCAACTCCCCATTGTTGCTCTATGTTGAACGAAAAATAAGTTGATTGTATTAATAAAACAGTGTTAAAAGCCTAAAAGGCTACGAAAACCAGTGATTTTAAAATGAACAAGTACATCGTCTTTTGAAGCAGTTAATTATAATTTTAGCGATTTTGTTGCTAATTTAGTGATTTTTCCTCAAGAATCTAGTGATTTTTTTGCGGATATAGTAATATTCTTTTGAAAAATCCAGTAATTTATTTTTCACCTGGTGGCAGCCCTGTTCTTTGTGCATTACTAAATAGTAATCCGTAAATTTTGAACTTTTACTGCTGCATATTCCATTAAAGTTTAGTGTAGTTGGTGAAAAAATTGAATGACAACACTGGAAAAATATCAACTATATACGTTGCTACGAGCGCTAGTTTCGCTAATAATTATGGCACTTAGTATTTACCAAGTGACACATAGCAATTGCAAATTCTGTCGGTCTGTCCCGGTTTTGCTAGTTTGGGCACTTCTTGATAAGCTAGGACGATGAAATTTGGCAGGTGTCTCAGGGACTAGATCAGGTTTAATTAAAAGTAATTTTTTCCCTGATTCGACCATCTGGGGGGAGGGAGGAGTGGAAGACGGTTAATTCGGAAAAATCAGAAAAAAGAAGTATTTTTAAATTACGAACAGGTGGTCGGATCTTAATGATATTTGATATTTAGAAGGATATTGTGTCTCAGAGCTTTTATTCTAAATCCCGACCGGATCCGGTAACATTGGAGGGGGAAACTTAAAATCTTGGAAAATGGTTAGAGTGGAGGGATCGGGATGAAACTTGGTGGGAAAAATAAGCACAAGTCCTAGATATGTGATTGACATAACCAGAATGGATCCGCTCTCTTTGGGGGAGCTGGGGGGGAGGGTTAATTCTGAAAAATTAGAAAAAATGAAGTATTTTTAACTTACGAAGGAGTGATCGGATTTTAATGAAATTTCATGTTTAAAAGGACCTCGTAACTCAGATCTCTTATTTTAAATCCCGACCGGATCAAGTGTCATTGGGGGGGGGGAGGGGGACCGGAAATCTTGGAAAACGCTTAGAGTGGAGATATCAGGATTAAACTTGGTGGGAAGAATAAGCACAAGTCCAAGATACGTGACTGACATAACCGGACCAGTTCTGCTCTCTCTGAGGGAGTTGGGGGGATGGCCAGTGCTTTGGCGAGTTCGGTGCTTCTAGGCGTGTTAGGACGATGAAAATTGGTAGGCATGTCAGGGACCTGCACAAATTGACTTGATAACAGTCGTTTCCCCAATTCGACCATTTGGGGGGGGGGGGGGCTGGAGGGAGAGGAAAATCGAAAAAATGAGGTGTTTTTAACTTAAGAACGGGTGATCGGCTCTTAATGAAAATTAATATTTAGAAGGACCTCGTGTCTCAGAGCTCTTATTTTAAATCCCGACCGTATCAGGTGATATTGGGGGGAGTTGGAGGGGGAAACGGGAAATCTTGGAAAATATTAGAGTGGAGAGATCAGGATGAAACTTGGCGGGAAGAATAAGCACAAGTCCTAGATACGTGATTGGCATAACCGGACTGTATCCGCTCTTTTTGGGGGAGTTGGGGGGGGGGGTGTTAATCAGGAAAATTTGAAAAATTGAGGTATTTTTAACTTACAAACGGGTGACCGGATCTTAATGAAATTTGATATTTAGAAGGAACTCCTGTCTCAGAGCTCTTAGTTTAGATCCCGACCAGGTCTGGTGACATTGGGGGTAGTTGTGGGGGAAACTGGAAATTTATGAAAACGCTCAGAGTGGTGAGATCGGGATGAAACTTTGTCGGTAAAATAAGCAAATGTCTTAGATACGTGATTGACGTAATCGGACTGGATCCGCTCTCTTTGGGGAGTTAAGGGGGTCCAGTGCTTTGGCGATTTCGGTTATTCTGGACGTGCTAGGATGATGAAAATTGGTAGGCGTGTCAGGGACCTGCACAAATTGACTTGATAAAGTCGTCCTTGTTACAATCTTGTTACAAATAATCTTTGCCAGAGCTGGTGAGAGCTAGCTGATGTTTGACATCGGAGTTCGCCACTTATCGGCAGTCTAGAGCTTTCCAAGGTAGTTAACAGTTTTGATTATCAGGCAGTCAATGGCTATAGGAATAAAATTTCTATGCTCACGTCATCGTAATTATGTTTTGATGCTGTTGATCTAGATTTCGAGGGTTCCGTGACTTGTCCGACGGAGTCTGTCTGTATTTAGAGCGTTGCAGTAGCCATAGGTGTCAGAATGATATTGTCACTGTATTCAAGCTTGTCAACAATTACTACACCTGTGTTGACTCCGTTTTTGGCTAGTATGTCTGATAGTATGGGATATAGAAACACGTTGAATATCCTTGGCTGCGGAATACATCCTTCTAAAACACCAGAGAAGGTTGAAATTTATCTGAGAGAGCATCAGCAGTATGTATTCAGCTTCTAAACTGGGTATACGTATTCTCCATTATTACTACAATTTCACCTTGGAAACCTTAGTGCTTTAAAAGTTGCCACAGGCCTTTCTGTGTAAGCAGAGACTGAAAATTGTGGAATGGGAAACCATCCATATTGATTTAGCGCAAAGGGACAAGAAGTATACGAGATATTTTATTTCTGGCGACCTAAATTACCATTTTCATAGTTGACTACATTAAGTTTCTTTAGCTTTTCTTACAAAATATTGGCTGTAAATAAGATGGTAAAATGGAATTTTAAAAAAGGGTACACCGTCTAGCTCATTATTTTGCACTAAAATGGTCAGTTAGGATTAATTAGCTGAGAACTGAATAAGTACAGTAAAAACGCAAGTAAATAACGGTGTTAGAATACCCTTCTATTTCTTTATTGATTAAAATCACCATATTCAAATTTTTGTAAGTAAACTGGGCAATCTCAACATGTGTTGCATGTCACTGTTATCAGATCCAGCTCCGAATTTGGGTGTCGAATATATATATATATATATATATATATATATATATATATATATATATATATATATATATATATATATATATATATATATATATATATATATATATATATATATATATATATCTATATATATAAAAATAAGTTGTCTGTCTGTGGATGGATGGATGGATGTGTCAGGTGACGTCACCTGAAAAAACTGGATTAGGTGACGTCAAAACTGAAAAAACTAAAAAAAGGCAAAAACTACAAAAAAAACTAAAAACTAATAAAAAAAATAAAAAAGCTAAAAAACTAAAAAAACTATAAAGGTAAAAACCAATAAAAAACTAAAAAAAAAACTGAAAAAACTAAAAAAAGGCAAAAACTACAAAAAAAAACTAAAAACTAATAAAAAAAGTAAAAAAGCTAAAAAACTAAAAAAACTAAAAAAACTAAAAAAAGGTAAAAAACTAAAAAAAATAAAAAATAAAAAAAAACTAAAAAAAAGGAAAAAACTGAAAAATAAGCTAAAATAAAGGTAAAAACCAATAAAAAACTAAAAAGAAAAAAAGGAAAAAACTAATAAATGACGACACTCAAAGAGAAAGCGACCAGGACAAAAGGAATGTTCGATTAGCAATCAACAAAGCACCGGGACACAGGGAGTATAAATGACGACCAGGACATAAGTAAAAAAAAAAAACTATCTATATATATAAAAATAAGTTGTCAAACTAAAAAAAGGCAAAAACTACAAAAAAAACTAAAAACTAATAAAAAAGCTAAAAAACTAAAAAAACTAAAAAAAAGGCAAAAACTACAAAAAAAACTAAAAACTAATAAAAAAAATAAAAAAGCTAAAAAACTAAAAAAACTAAAAAAACTAAAAAAAGGTAAAAAACTAAAAAAACTAAAAACTAAAAAAAAATAAAAAAAAGGAAAAAACTGAAAAATAAGCTAAAATAAAGGTAAAAACCAATAAAAACTAAAAAAAACTGAAAAAACTAAAAAAAGGCAAAAACTACAAAAAAACTAAAAACTAATAAAAAAAGGAAAAAACTGAAAAATAAGCTAACATAAAGGTAAAAACCAATAAAAAACTAAAAAGAAAAAAAGGAAAAAACTAAAAAAAATTTTCATCTAAAAAACTAAAAAAAACTAAAAAAGGTAAAAACTAAAAGAACTAAAAAAGAAAAAAATAAATGACGACACTCAAAGAGAAAGCGACCAGGACAAAAGGAATGTTCGATTAGCAATCAACAAAGCACCGGGACATAGGGAGTATAAATGACGACCAGGACATAAGTAAAAAAAAACAATTAACAAAACTAAAAAGAAGGTAAAAACTACAAAAAAACTAAAAAGAAAAAAAAACTAAAAACTAATAAAAAAACTAAAAAATCTAAAAATCTAAATAAACTAAAAAAGAAAAAAAAGGAAAAAAATAAAGGAGAAAAACAAAACTAAAAAACGAATGTATATACAGACCGGTACACCGGGATACAAATGACGACCGGGACAGAGGGAATATAAATGACGACCGGGACACAGGGACACAACTACAACGGGGACACCGGGGGAAACAGGGGGATATAAATGACGACCGGGACAAAAAAACTAAAAAGAAAAAAAAACTAAAAACTAATAAAAAAACTAAAAAATCTAAAAATCTAAATAAGCTAAAAAAGAAAAAAAAAGGAAAAAAATAAAGGAGAAAAACAAAACTAAAAAACGAATGTATATACAGACCGGGACACCGGGATACAAATGACGACCGGGACACAGGGAATATAAATGACGACCGGGACACAGGGACACAACTACAACGGGGACACCGGAGGAAACAGGGGGATGTAAATGACGACCGGGACACCGGGACAGGGAATGGTCGATTAGCAATCACCATCAACAAAGCTCAAGGGCAATCATTAGAATCATGAGGTATAGATCTGAATACAGATTGTTTTCCCATGGACCATTATATGTTGCATGTTCAAGAGTCGGTAAACCTGACAATCTATTTATATGCAAAGACAATGGGACAGCAAAGAATGTTGTATATTCGCAAGTTTTACGTAGTTAAAACCATATATATATATATCTATCTATATTCACAGGTGGGACATAGGGACACAACTACAATGGCGCGTAACTATTATGGCGCGTAACGACTTACGCGCGCGGGGGGGCTTGGGGGGGGCGCGAAGCGCCCCCACCAACTAGGTGTTTGGGTGGCGCGAAGCGCCACCCCAACAGCTAGTATATATATATATATATATATATATATATATATATATATATATATATATATATATATATATATATATATATATATATATATATATATATTTTCTCTTTTTTTGTCAACGTGACCAAATAGTTATGCTTTTTTAAATAGCGATCTACCAGATCGCTAGTTTTTTTTTTTTTTTTTGTCTTCGAGACATAAAATCATATAGTCTGGTGGTATCTCCTTCGTAAATCCGAATTGGCAACTTAATTTCCACGTTAAAATTGAACGTTGAATTCAGCCATGCTCTGTTTTCTTTTCTTAACTTTTAAACATAAATATATTTCTAATATGAAAGTAGTTGTAATTTTCGAAGTATCTTTATATGACAACTATGACATAATAGTCCTAAGGCATGCCATCAGATATAGTTTTTCTTTTGTCCTTGTTTTCTTAAATATAAACCTATTTAACTTAGCAGTTTCTTTCTTAAGATTCCATTTGATAGCTTGTAATCATTTATGTATTTTAGGTTGGTTTTATTCATTGATTTGTATATCGCTTGTATTCTCATCAATTTAATTGTTTCTTGCATATAATGCTATGCTATATTTCTGCATTAATCTATTTAACATTTACAATTGTTAATCTCGTCTTGTATGCCTTAGGTAATTCCATAGTTTTTTATGACTATTCTTGGCAATTCTATTTTAACTTGGTGCTCCTTAATCATGTTAAGGGCTGTTTAACCCTTTTAAATTTAATGTTCCTTGCAGTTTCATTATAAGATGCTTCTTTTCTTTTTGGAATCTTAAAATTTACCTCTTTTTCGGATCTTATTAATTACCTTATAATATATCCTTTACTCAGTACCAGTATTTCGGCTTTGATATGTTACCGTTGCTTCACATTACATGAAGCTGTAGGTAGGCTATATATGTGTGCCTAAAGCTAGCACCTATGGTATTGCTATGAATTTATTAACGTTCAGGTTGTCAAAGGTGCGGCACAAGGCTGTTAGTCCACCCATACAACCTATACCTGTATTGGGTATTACCTATACTTGTTCATTTATATGAATTGGGAAGACCTGGGGTATAGGGCAGGCCTTGGTTATGTAAGGGTATACCCTTACTTAAGCGCACGTTGTTTTGTTTTGTCATTATAGGATGCAGTTCTTTTCTTTTCGCAATTTTAAAATTTGAATCTTTTTTCAAATCACCTTCTAGTGAAACATTCACTGTATATCAGTATTTCAACTTTGGAATATTATCCAAGCTTCTGAAAAAAAAAAATCTATTTTCGCTTTTTTTAAACTTTAATCTTTATTTAGAGTTCATGTTCGACGTACAGACAAAGTTGGGACAGAAGCAGCTTTCCACAGCGTAGCAGAATATATGGAACATGTGAAAGATTACTATGATCTCCTTGAAGTTACTCGTCCTGGGGTTGAGAGGCGTGTTTACCTTGCGTCAGACGATCCCACTGTACTTCCAAATGCTATATCAAGGTATTCCGTAACATTATGTTGACAGTCCTACCTATCAGAATTTAACGATAAAATTTACTAAAAAAAAAACTCAAGGTTTGGAAAAGAATCTCAAGATACCAAATACTAATATCTACGTACTGTAGTTTTTGAGGGTAATCTAAAATATATACTTTTCCAAAGATCGCAAACTCAGGACTAGAATCCTTAATAGAGACAGTCTTGATTGACTGTCCTACGTCTAAAGGTCGGAATGTCGAATTTCGGAAGAAGTTTGAGTGGTGTTCTATTAACTTTGGAAGTTGTTCTGCAGGACGTGGAAAACTTTCATGAATGGACTCGCAAACCAAATTTAGGTCTGGGAAGGTTTTTCTATAATTCTTACCTCTGTCTTTTCCCTATTTATAAGGCCCAATTTTGAAAAATAAAAATTTTATTGATAGTCTGATTCTCTGGACTTGGTTGGTTGGCCTTAGATATCGGGTTAAGAAATCTCATATTTTAGTTAAATTGTCAAAGTTGTGATCTGTTTTTAAGTAGGGAGGCAGAGGAATTAAGTCCAAGGTCGTAAATTAAGACCAAATTTAACATACTTACATGCTTACTTACAAAATACAAAAATAATACATACTTGGAAAAATATGAAAGTAGCCTTCTTCTATCACTTGCGAAAAAAGTATTCAAAACGGAGACGTAGCTTAAA
The DNA here is from genome assembly GCF_032884065.1 of Artemia franciscana. Classification (NCBI taxonomy): domain Eukaryota; kingdom Metazoa; phylum Arthropoda; class Branchiopoda; order Anostraca; family Artemiidae; genus Artemia; species Artemia franciscana. The sequence goes on along the minus strand of NC_088869.1, from coordinate 55,618,184 downwards.
AAATGCAGTATAACCAGAGTATTGGTACAGCCAGGCTTGAATCTGTCGGTTGTATTTCTTTTTTGTTGCTGACAGAGCCCCACATGCTTGCCTCGCCTTTTCGCTAAAATCACAATTCTGTAGGGCACGCATAAAAAGCATTCTCGACTCAAATGGCATTCCGGAGTAAACAGTCGATTCTGACAGTACAATTCCCTGGTCACCCAAACATAAAAGTCAGAACATCAAGTAAATAGAGGCGTATCGTTCAATTCTTTTACGAAACATACTAATGTCCTAAAACGAATTTAGACCTCTTAGTAAAAATGCAAAAGGGTATATTTAATCGTATTTTTTCATCAGAATAATCACTGGAGGCTATTTCAAAATCGTGTTACGAAAAAAAAACAACTAGGTAACGTTTTGATTAGGATACCACTTTTGTTAAGGTGTTTTTGTGCACAATGATATTTACATTCTACAAGATGTAGCGGAAATATTAAAAAAAAAAATCTGAATTAGTAGGAATTAATTAAGAACCTAGTACTGGTTACCCACTATCAACTGTCATTATTTCTGCAATTTAAAAAATATGTATCATCTTAGCTTTCTATTGGTTCTTGTGTTGGGGTTGTAGGGGTTAAGGTGGTACGCAGTGAGGAAAGAGTCTCTTGGCCAAACCATCCAGAAATACTAAAGTATTTTCGAATCTCTGGGCGCTTCTTATTTGAATTATCAATATCAGTTGAATTACTAAGCACCCCCCAACCCTACCCCTCAAAAAAATATTCCTGTCCATGTACCTGGTAGGGGTATACATCCCCACTTCAGAAGGCACTGACGGTGAACATGATAATTTCAGTCAAAGTGTTCGTACTAAAAGACTCATCAGAAATTTTAGGTGTTAGTAAGTATGAATTGAAGTTCATTAAATTCAAGCTTAGAAGCTGAATACTGGGGGAAATACTTGTTTCGCAAAAAAAAAGAAAAAAACTAGATTGTTAGCCAAACTATTATAATATTATTATTAGATCTTAATTCTTAAGATTGTCTTGTGCTACTGACATGGAACAAAAAATATTGTGAAGAGCTAAATAACGATTAGGGATAATTTGTAGTAATTAATAGTATGCCTCCTCCCTAAAAAAAGAAGATTGAAAAAACAAAATTACCAACCTTAATAAACTAATCCTTTACTAACAGGCCTTTGAATAAAAATTCGCTGCATGTAATGTTTTTTTTATATTGGAAATTGTTTTTTTTTTAAAAAGATAGAGGTTGTTGTTCATTATTTTTAGCTATCCCGATTGCGAATTGTAGATATTACCAAATATCTAGGTGGTATAGATAATACCAAAGGTGCTGCTGTTTCTGTACGATATTCTGACAGCTTGCTAAGCAGTATTCTAATCGACCATCTCGCCCAATTTTGGCAATTATTTTTGTTTCTTTTTATCTCTTCTGACTGCGAACTCTTGTGTAATCCAGATATTGCCAAAGGTACCGTTGTTGCCATACGATATTCGGACAGCTCACTAAATAGTATTCTAATCGATAACGATCATCTTGCACAATTTTGGTAATTATTGTTGTTTCTTTTTAACTATTGTGACTACAAATTTTCGGATAATCCAGATATTGCCAAAGGTACTGCTGTTGCCATACGATATTCTGACAGCTCACTAAATATTTTTGTAATCGAAATCGATCATCTAGCCCAATTTTGAATTTTTTTTTTTTTTTAAGCTATCCTGACTACAAATTCTTGGGTGATCCAGACATTGCCAAAGGTGCCGCTGTTGCCACACGTTATTCTGACAGCTCATTGAGAGGTATTCTAACAGACATCCATTTTCTAGCACATTCCGATTTTTTGGTCTGTACATTTTCATCGCAGGTTGGTTATATTTCTTATACCATTTAAATCAAGCGTAAAATGTGATGCTTATGAGGTTAAATGTTAACCTCATTAAGTTGAGGTCAAATGTTGCAAAATACTTTAATGGGCATCCATTTTTTATTACATTCTGAATATTTGGCATGTAATTTTCTTTTATCGGAAGTTAGTTTTGTTAGGAAGTTAATGAGGTCAAATGAGGGAAAACATTTGAATCGGCATTTATTTTCATTACGTTCCGAATATTTAGCCTACATTTTTTTTACCGGAAGTTAGTTCTGTTCATTTTTCAGAGGTATTGCTCTAGTTTTGCCTCAGTAAAGAGCCCCCCCCCCATGTGACTTTTTTTCTATGACAACTTGGAATGGAAGTGGTGGTCGCAAAAACTTAGGACGGGACCCAGTTGATTACAAATTGAAAGTTATGTTGCCCCTTTACGAGTCGAAAGTGATTAAAAGGAAGCCAGTTCCACTACCGCGCTCTTTTTGTTACTTGGTCCCCCCCCCCCTAGCTCCCTAACACATCCGATCAGAATTTACATTCAGAATCTGATCAGAATCAGTCGGAAGGTCAAATATATATACCTCTTGAGATTACGTGACCTTCGTAGCCCCTGGGGAAAGTGTCATAATCAATGCAGTTCACCAATTGTTCACAGATAGCTATTACAGCGTAAAAGGGGTGACATGTTTGATCTTGTGTGTCCCAGTTGGCGTGAAACTTTCAGGGATCTTTCCTTGGTCCTAGAGCTGAGGGGAGGTATATTATGAGGCTCGCAAATGGGTCTAAAACATTTGTCTCTGATCTTGAACTTATAGTGGTAATTCCTTGGGCCAAGAGGAACCTGATGCACAAAAAATGTTTTGGGCGTGGACTCCCCTACCTCTCCCCCCCCCCAAAAAAAAATAGTGGTTAGAAAGGACGAAAGACTTTTGTCCCGATTAGCTCGAAAGCTATATTCTAAGTTCCCATATCCAAATATAGAAGAAAAAAAAAAAAAAAAATGCTGATTCCCCCAACGACAGTGTCCTAGAAAGGTCCATATTTTTCTGAACGGCTTGAAACTTGAACTTTTAAGTCCTTGGACCAAGAGACACCACTGTACAAAATAGAGCTCATCTTTGTGCATGAGCTCAAAATAAGGGCCCGAAAATAATCCAAAAATAGTTTTTTTCTGTTTGGCTTAAACTCAAGGATTGTTACTTGGACTGAGTGAACCAAACATATTGTTGGGACAGAAAGAGATGTTAAAGGGCCTGTAAATGGTTCAACAGTTTGTTTTTCTTGTTCGGTTTGAAACTTTTAGCCGCAAGTACCTGGCCAAGATGATTGGATATGACAAATAGTGCAAGGAGTTATTATTCCCTGGTTGTGACATTGGTGAGTTTGTATTAGGCTGTAGGAATAAGCATACAAAATTCCAGGTATAAACGTGATATTTATATTGGGGAAATTTAATATCGGGGTTGTTGCAAAAGAAAAAGAAACTTTTTCTCGGACAAGAGTTTCAATGCGCTTAGTGACATAAGAAATAAATAAGTAAGTGTGTGACTTGACTGCTAAATGAATTGATGATAAGGGGACAATCAAACAGTAAGGTAAGTGTAAAAGTATGAAAATATTGTGAATTTTAAATTCTTATGTATAATTAAGAAAAAAACATTTCTACGGGTATGGAGTTGGGGAGACAAGGATACAGGAAGGAAAGCAAAATGTGTAGAAGGGAAAAAGAGGAAAATAAAGAAGTAGTTACCCCATATTGAGTTATATTATTGACCCGAAATAAGTAAGGGAAAAACATTATGTTCTTTTGGTTTTAGTGCAAAAATGCTGTTAGATTTGACTGGGAATACAAAACTAGTTTAAGCTACATTAAATACCGTGACTGGAAAAATATAACCGTCGCTTGGCTGATTTTGAGTCGTATCTACTCTTTGCACCAAATGAATATGATGAAAAAGATGTTACTCAGGAACAAAAGTAACAAAGAGAATGGGAAGCTGATAACAAATAAAAATCTGGATTTAAATTAAACGTCAGAGTTCACTAGGGCTCCATTTTTTTGAAAGTAGGCAGATTTCCATTTCGTTTTATTGATTATACAATTGTTGGGGCTAGGTTAGTATGCAAAACAAGGACGATTTTTTTTAAGTATCCAAATATACCATTTATGCCCCTTTTGCAAAAATGGTCATTTTCTCCTCGACACAATGTAAAAAAAAGAACAAAATAATCGTAAAAAAATACAACTAATGTTTTCACCTGCGTTTTTATCATTACATTTGTGATTTTTCCGAAGAAAGCTAGTATGTCTATTTTCTCTTAGAGGAAAAACTTGAGTTTCATCTCAATTTGTTCAATTAACTTGTGTAAAGTAACTGATATGTGCCTTGCTGTAACATAACCATCGATTTGATCAGATGACCTGATGAGATATAAAATACCTGAAAGAATTTATACCGATTTTTTCCAGTAAAGAGAGGGGTCAAACAAGATTTGGCCTTTAGTCCAGTTTTATTTAATAACGCTGTCGGAACAGCTACTAGAAATATTCGCCCTTCTCTGATTCATCAGTTCATTGATGACAGCCATCTATCTTATCCTGATGATATTGTTTTGCTAGATCAAAATTTGAATTTACTATAAACTGCCGTTAATATTTGTCAACTTAATGTTGACAAATTTTGTCAACTTAATTTATTTGTCCGTTAATATTTGTCAACTTAATATTTGTTAACATACTGCCAAGTCTTTAGGTATAGGTCTTTGCTTAGAGGTCTCTAAACCGAATTTGTGGTATTTCCTTCATATTTTGGAGCAAGTGAGTCTCTTTTAGTCGGATCATCCTTAAATTGAATGTACGGAGACGGTAGCTTAGACTACCTCTTGGTGTCTTTATAAAGAATACGCGAGCTCAGATATTCAAGCTATCAAGAAAAAAACTTCGTAAGACTCGTTTTATGTTGCCAAATTGAAAGAGCAATTTGATAAGAATAGCCTGGGGTGTCTAAAATGCTATTCGCCCCGTATATTTTTTATTACACCGGACTGAAAGTTTTTCGACAAGACCCCACGCCTTAGAATTCGCAGATAGTTCTTCAGGTACTGTAAGTTTTTCGTGGTCTTCATCTTTGGATCAGGACTTTCCTCTTTTTTTGAATTGTTGACTTTCCTCTGGATTGCATCCGTGTTTAAATAGTATTGATATTCATGGTAGTTGTTCTAATTTTCTAATTTCCTAGCTGTAGTTTTGTTGGATGATATTTAAATTCATTTTTGCTTTTTTTTACTTCTTTTAGTGCATTTTCGTTTGTGTGTTTTTGTACATTTTCTGTTTTCCTTTATTTAATTCTCTTTCACAGCATTTTTAATTAGAGGCAACGCTATAGCGTTGCCTCTGATTATATATGCTTCTCATAGCATCTATGATCATAGCCTCTGATCATACATGCTTGTCATAGAAGGGATGCTCGTATAAACTTCAGAGTGGGCTCTTTTCACAGGAAATTGAAAGTTCTAGTTCAGTTTGTAAGAGTCAAAAGAGATTAGAAGTCAACTAGTCCCTCCGTGCCCTTTTTTCCCAAAATCCATTCTATAAAAATTTTGAGATAGCCATTTTGTTAAAAATAGTTCAAACATCAGAAAATAAAAACTCTTGGGTCGACACAACACCTCAGGGCCCGGAGGCAGGCGTTGTAAGTTATGCCCGGGGGGCATATATGGTTCTTATTAAACAGACGGTCGTATAAACTTGAGATAAGGATCCTTTGATTGAGAATTGAAAGTTCTAGTTCACTTTTAAGAGTCAAAAGAGATCAGAGGGCAAGTACCCCCCCCCACGCCCTTTTTTCCCAAACCCATCCGATTAATATTTGAGATAACCATTTGTTAAAATTAGCTCAAACATCAGATAATAAAAACTCTGGGTTCCACAAAACTCCCCAGGGCCAGGGGGTAGGCCTTGAAAGTTATGCCTTGGGGGCATATATGTTTCTCATAGAAGGGATGCTCGTATGAACTTCAGAGAAGACACAATTGATTGGAAATTGAAAGTTCTAGTTTACTTTTTAAGATTGAAAAGGGATCAGAGAGCAACTAACCGCCCCTGTGCCCTTTTTTCCCCAAATACATCGGGTAAAAATTTGAGATAGTCATTTTGTTAAACATAGTTCAAACATCAGAAAATGAAAACATAACTTACAACAGGTGTTGTAAGTTATGCCCTGGGGGCCTATAAGGTTTTATGGAAGGGATGCTCGTATAAACTTCAGAGAAGGCTCATTTGATTGGAAAATGAAAGTTCTAGTTCATTTTTTAAGCGTCAAAAGAGATCAGAGGGCACTAGCCCTCCCCATGCCTTTTCTCCTCAAATACATCTGATAAAGATTCTGAGATACCCATTTTGTTCAAAATAGTTCAAAAATCAGATAGGAAAAACTCCAGGGTCGAAACCCCCCCCCCCCCAGCACCAGGAGGCAGGTGTTGAACGTTATGCCCCGGGGAGCATATACGGTTCTTATTGAAGAGACGCTCGTATAAACTTCAGATAGGGCTCATTTGATTGGAAATTGAAAGCTCTAGTTTGCTTTTTAAGAGTCAAAACAGATCAGATGGCAACTAACCCCCCCCCCCCCGTGCCCTTTTTTCCAAACCCATCTTATTAATATTTTTAGATAGCTATTTTGTTCAGAATAGTTCAAAACATCAGATAATGGAACCTCTGGGTTCCAGAAAACCCCCCAGGGCCCGGAGACATGCCTTGAAAGTTGCTCCCTGGGGGCATATATGTTTCTTATAGAAGAGATGCTCGTATGAACTTCAGAGAAGAATCAATTATTTGGAAATTGAAAGCTCTAGTTCACTTTTCAAGATTGAAAAGGGATCAGAGAGCAACTAGTCCCCCCCCCCCGCGCTCCCTTTTTCCCCAAATGCATCCGATAAAATTTTGAGATAGCCATTTTGTGAAAAATAGTTCAAAGATGATATAACGAAAACTTTGGGGTTGATGCAACCCCCCAGGCCCGGGTGCAGGCGTTTTATTTAATATCCTGGGGGCATATATGCTTCTTAAAGAAGGGATCCTCGTATAAACTTCAGAGAGGGCTCATTTGATTGGAAATTGAAAGTTATAGTTCACTTTTTAGTGAGTCAAAAGAGATCAGAGGGCAACTAGCCCCTCACCCCAATGCCCTTTTTCCCCAAACCCATCCGATAAAAACTTTGAGATGTCCATTTTTTTAAAACATAAGATAGTAAAAACTCTGGGTTTGACAAAATCTCCAGGGCCCGGGGGCAGGCGTTATAAGTACGCCTTGGGGTATGTATGGTTCCTATAGAAGTTCTGATAAACATTAGGGAGGGGTCATTTGATCGGAAATTGAAAGTTCACACACACACACACCATCTTTTCCCCAAATATATCCTATCGAAATTTTGAGAATGCCAGTTTGTTCCAACGACCAGAAATAACTCCGGGGTCAACATACCCCCCTCCCTAGAGCTCTGGGGAAGGGTTGTAACTTATGCCTTTGGGGCATATAAAGTTTTTATGGAAGAAGTGGTTGAACAAAAACGTTTGGTTTAACATACCCCCCCCCCTATAGCCCGGGGGAAGGGTTGTAAATTAGGCCCTCGGGGAATGTAAAGTTATGGAAGAAGAACCTCGGAGGGGACTCAAATGATAAGAAATTGAAAGTTCTAATTCCCTTTTTAAGAGTCAAAGGTAATTTGATTGCAACTAGCCCCTCCCCCGCTAACCCTCTTTTCCCCAAATGCATCCGACTGAATTTTTTATATAGCCATTTTGTTCAAAATAGAACTAAGATCATATCACAAATACTCCAGGGATAACACAGCCCACCAAAACCTTGTGGCAAGTGCTGTAAATTATGCCCTGGGGTTTGTATATAAGGTTTATAAGGCATATAAGGTTGGTATGAAAGGGAGGGTAGTATAAACTTTGGAGGGGGCTCATTCGATTATAAAGCAAAGTTTCTAGTGCCCTTTTTAAGAGATAAAGGTGACCCGAAGATAACTAGCCTTCCCCCAGGGCCCATTTTCCCCAGCTGCATCTGATCAAAATTTTGATAGCCAGTTTGTTCAAAATAGTTTAAAGATCAAATACCAAAAACTCAGGGGTCAACAAAGCCCCCCCCCCCCAGAACCCGGGGAAAGTGTTTAAAATTATGCCCTGGGGGCATATATGGCTCTTAAAAAATGGATGCTTGTATAAGCTTAAGAGAGAGGTCATTTTATTGGAAATTGAAAGTTCTAGTTTCCCACCCCAACGCCCTTTTTCCCCAAACCCATCCGATAAAAATTTTGAGACGACAGTTTACTTAAAACTAGTCCAAACATCAGATAATAAATGCGCCGTGTCGACAAACCCCTCAGGACGCGGGGGCAGGCTGCTTATTGGGCGAGGGTTTATTTGATTGGAAATTTTGAGAAAGCCAGTTTGTTAAAAATAGTTCAAAAATAAAATAATAAAAACTCTGTAGTCGACACAAACCCACAGAGCCCGGAGGCAAGTATTTTAAGCTATGGCCTGTGGGCGTATAAGGTTTCTATGAAAGGGGAGGTCGTACAAACTTCAGAGGTTGCACATTTAATTGGAAATTGAAAGTTCTAGTTCACTTTTTAAGAGTCAAAAGAGATCAGAGGGCAACTAGTCCCCCCCCCAAGCCCACCCGATAAAAATTTTGAGATAGCTATTTTGCTAAAAATAATTCAAATATCAGATAATAAAAACTCCGGTGTCGACAAACCCCCCAGGGCCCGGGGCAGGCGTTGTAAGTTACAGCCTGGGGGTGTGTATGGTTCTTACAGAAGGGATGCTCGTATAAACTTCAGAGAGTGCTCATATCAATGGAAATTAAAAGTTCTAGTTCGCTTTTTAAGAGTTAAAAGAGATCAGAGGGCAATTATCCCCCCATGCCCTTTTTCCCCAAATATATCCGATAAAAATTTTGAGACAGCCATTTCTTTAAAAATAGTTCAAAGATAATATAACAAAAAATGTGGGGTCGACAAAATCCCCTGGGGGCAAGTGTTGTAACTTATGCCCTGGAGGCAATTATGGCTATTGCAGAAGGGATGATCGTATAAACTTCAGAGAAGGCCTATTTGATTGGAAATTGAAAGTGCTAGTTCCCTTTTTAAAAGTCAAAAGAGATCAAGGAGCAACCAGCCCCTCCCCCTTACGCCCCCTTCTCCGAGCCTGTGCAATTCAAATTTTGAGATAGCAATTCGGTTAAAAGTAGTTCAAACATCAGATAATAAAAACTCCGGGATCAACAAAACCTCCCAGGGCCTGGGAGCAGGCGTTAAAACTTATGCCCTGGGAGCATATATGTTTCTTATAGAAGGGATGCTCGTATAAACATCAGAGATGGCTCAATTGATTTGAAATTGAAAGTTCTAGTTCACTTTTTAAGATTCAAAACAGAACAGAGGACAACTACCCCACCACGCCCTCTTTTCTCTAAATACATCAGACAATGTTTTTGAAATAGCCATTTTGTGAAAAATTGTTCAAAAATCATATACCAAAAGCTCCGGGGTCGACACAACCCTCTTGGCCTGGGTGCAGGCGTCATAAGTTATGCCCTGGGGCTTTTATGGTTCGTATAGAAGGGATGCTCGTACAAACTTCGGAGATGGCTCATTTGATTGGAAATTGAAAGTTCTAGTTCCCTTTTTAATAGTCAAAAGAGATCAGGGGGCAACTAGCCCTCACTCCTACGCCCTTTTTCCCCAAACCCATCTGATAAAAATTTTAAGATTGCTATATTGTTAAAAATAGTTCAAACGTCCGATAATAAAAACTCCGGGGTCGACAAAACCTCTAGGGTCCGGGGGTAGGCGTTATAAGTTATGCCTTGTTTTTTATATGGTTCTAATAGAAGTGATTTTCGTATAAACATTAGAGAGGGCTTATTTGATTGGAAATTGAAAGTTCTAGTTCGATGTTAAAGATTCGAAAGAGACCAAAGGGCAACTAGCCCCCCACGCCCTTTTCCCCCAAACCTATCCGATAAAATTTCGAGATAGCCATTTTGTTAAAAATAGTTCAAAAATAAAATAATAAAAAACCCGGAGTTGACACAAACCTGCAGAGCCCGTGGTCAAGTGTTTTACGTCATGCCCTGAGGGCATATAAGGTTTTTATGTAAGGGGAGCTCTTATAAACATCAGAGGTGGCTCATTTGATTGGAAATTGAAGGTTCTAGTTACCTTTTTATGAGTCAAAAAGGATCTGAGGGTATCTACTCTCCCCCCCCCCCGCACACACACCCTCTTTTCCGCAAATGCGTCCGATCAAAATTTTGAGAATGCCAGTTTGTTTGAAATTGTCCAACGATCAGACAACAAAAACGTTTGGTTTAACATACCCCCCCCCCTATAGCCCGGGGGAAGGGTTGTAAATTAGGCCCTCGGGGAATGTAAAGTTATGGAAGAAGAACCCCGGAGGGGACTCAAATGATTAGAAATTGAAAGTTCTAATTCCCTTCTAATAGTGAAAAGTGATCCAATTACAACTAGCCCCTCCCTCGCCAACCCTGTTTTCCCCAATTGCGTCCAATTGAATTTTTTATGTAGCCATTTTGTTGAAAATAGACCAAAGATCATATAGGAAAGAGTCCAGGGATAACACAGCTCACCAAAACCTGAGGGCAAGTGTTGTAAACTATATCCCTGGGGCATATATGGTTTTTATGGAAGGGATGGCAGTATAAATTTCGGGGGGAAGTTTATACTACTTTCCAGTAGTATATGCGTGGCCGTATAAACTTAGGAGGAAATTCATTCGATCAGAAATCGAAATTTATTGTGCCCTTTTTAAGAATCGAAAATGATCAAAAAGTAACAAGCCCCCCTCCCCCCTCTTGTGCCTTTTTCCCCCAAATGCGTCTTATAAAAATTTTAAAATAGCCATTTTGTTCAAAATAGTCCTAAACTCAAATTACTATAACCTTGGAGTTTAGAAATCCTCCACTGCCCCCAGGGAAAAAATTGGAACTCGTGTAAGTTTGTCCGCTATTAGAATATAGGTTTTTGTGGAAGGGGTGGTCGTATTGACTTTAGAGGGGGCTCATTTGATCGGAAATTGAAACATTTAGTTCTTTTTTAAGAGTCAAAAGTGATCGATGGGCAATTAGCCTACGCCTCACTTTCCCAAAGGGCATCCGGTCAAAATTTGAGATAGCCATTTTGTTCCAAATCATTCAAAGGCCAAAATAAGTATGTTTTTGGGTTTGAACACCACTCCTGCCCCGGGGAAATGGCTCTGAGTTACGGAACATGCTTATTGTTACTTTGGTACTTTTAGTTTGATACCTTATTTACATAGATGCTTTCTTTACTTTTATACTTTGGTATTTTGATCCTAGTTGTGATACTTTGATGAAAGTTTAATGTTGAAAAAAAATTGATTCCTAAATAATTGATTTCGCCTCATTCCAGGTTACTGGCGAATATTTATGTTGAGCATATCTAAAATTGGGCGTTAAATTCGTATTTTTTTAAACATATCTTTTTGGACGTTTTTGGATGACTTAATTTCACTTTGGAACTATGGGGAAAATGAACTTTGGGGTTTTTAAATCACCTTAATACATATGACAGGAATTTACAGTTTACCTTAGAGATTGCAAATAAATCTCATTCCTAGATATGCTAATTATTCTTTGCTTAGATAAACTCAATTTTACTATTTACAGAAAACCAACACAAAACAATAGATATTTAAATTTTAAATCAAACCACCTCCCACAAGTTCTAAGAGCTGTTGTAATCTCTCTTGTCGATCGTGCCCTAAACATATACCTTGTGAGAATCCCGATAAGCCCCAAAACATAATTTACCTCCCATATATCCCAAAAATAACTAGGAATCTTAAAAAAGTATGCACACAAAATAACCTGTATGTTGTATTTACCAATAATTTGACAATCATAAATCTTCTAAATTCTGGTAAAGATAAAACTCCAGTTACTTGCCAAAGAGTTGTCTATCAAATACCATGCGACTGTGGCAAATTCTATGTAGAGAGAACTCGCCGGAATTTCGGGAAACGTCTACAACAGCATAAAGATGATATAACCACAGCCCTAAATTCTAATAATGCTTCTGTTTCTTTCGATTCGCTTTAAGCAGCCATGTTTTTGAAAATCCTAGTTACAAAATACTTTTTGAAGAATCCGCCCTTATTAGCAATGACCTAGGCATAAAGCAAGTAGCTCGAGAAGCAATTGAAATCAGACTTAAGATCAATAATAATATTTCCTTAAATAGGGACTTGGGAGAATAATCACTAAATGCTCTATACACAAATTTAATTAAAAATGATCTTACGAACTATTATAAAAAACCAATAGATATTAGCGCAGAACCTGTCACAAATAGACTTATGAGATCAGAAGTCAAAAAAGCAACGTCGGCATTAAAAATGTGCTTTTAAATCATTCTTTTTCATTTCAATGAATTCTCTCGTTTCATCACAATTTATTTATCAGTCCTGGTTGAAATTTGCTGAGGTATGGATGCTGAGACTGTTATGAATTTTTTTTTGTTTTATTGATTTTATCCTGCTGTAAGTTTTTTCTTCTTATATATTTTTGTATTGCTGAGGATGGCCCTTGGACATTGGGTCGGAATATTCAGTCTAATTTGTTTCCCACTTTCTTGAGAAATTCCCTATTGTTCTTCTTGTTTTTGGTGTTTGTGATGGAAAGGCAGTGCTATAAAAAGTCTTCGTCGCTATAAAAATTTTTAGATAGCCATTTTGTTCAACATAATTGAAAGGTCCCGAAATTATGTCTTTGAGGATGATAACCCTCGACAGCCTTCAGGGCAAGGGTTGTAAGTTAGGCCCTGGGGGCAAATAGAAAGGGTGATCGTTTGAACTTCGGAGGGGGCTTATTGGATTGGTAATTAGAAGTTCTAGTGTATTTTTTAAGATTCAGAGTGATCGGAGGGTGGATACTCCCCCCTCCCCACACACACACCTCGTATTTTCCCGAAATGTATGTGATAGAAATTTTGAGATGGCCAGATTCTGTTGTAGAAACTTCGAAAATTTGAAATTGAAAGGGCTAGTGCCCTTTTTATTTGCGAAAAGTGATTGGAGGCCAACAAGCCCCCTCCCCCATCCATCAATTCCGAAAATACGTCTAATCAAAATTGAGACAGCCATTTTGCTCAGCGTAGTTGTCAGGTATGGAAATGATGTCTTTGACAACCCCCATGCCTTCTCAAGACCATAACGTAATTTGCACTTTACTGAAAAAAATGGCTGTGGATTATCAATTTAATATATATATATATATATATATATATATATATATATATATATATATATATATATATATATATATATATATATATATATATATATATATATATATATATATATATATATATATATATATAGATATATCAACAAAGCACCGGGACACAAATGACGACCGGGACACAGGGAATATAAATGACGACCAGGACACTTAAAGAGAAATTACAGACCGGGACACCGGAACACAAATGACGACCGGGACAGAATGACGACCGGGACACAGGGAATATAAATGACGACCGCGACACTCAAAGAGAAATTACAGACTTGAACACTGGGACACAAATGACGACCGGGACACAGGGTAACAACAACAACGGGGACGCCGGGGGGCACAGGGGGATATATAAATGACGACGGGGACACAGGGAATGTTCGATTAGCAATCACCATCAACAAAGCTCAAGGGCAATCATTAGAATAATGAGGTATAGATCTGAATACAGATTGTTTTTCCCATGGACAATTATATGTTGCATGTTCAAGAGTCGGTAAACCTGACAATCTATTTATATGCACAGACAATGGGACAGCCAAGAATGTTGTATATTTGCAAGTTTTACTTAGTTAAAAATATATATATATATATCTATCTATATTCACAGGTGGGACACAGGGACACAACTACAATGGCGCGTAACTAATACGGCGCGTAACGACTTACGCGCGCAGGGGGGGGGGGGCTTGGGCTTGGGTGGGGGGCTTGGGGGCGCGAAGCGCCCCCACTAACTAGGTGTTAGGGTGGCGTGAAGCGCCACCCCAACAGCTAGTATATATATATTTATATATATATATATATATATATATATATATATATATATATATATATATATATATATATATATATATATATATATATATATGTATATATATTCCCTTATATCCCTTAAAGTTTTAATTTTTTTTATTTATTAAAGTTTAAAAAGTTAAAGCATTTTAAATGTATTTTTTTTATTTAAATCATACATTGAATAACTTAGTCTAACGCAAAACGAGCGAAAATTAACATGAGTAGGGCTGAAAACCCCCTTGCCTTCTCAAGACCAGAACATAATTTGCACTTTGCTGAAAACAAAATACATTTAAAATGTTATCACTTTGTTTTTACTTGTTTAAAATGCTTTTACTAGGTACATGAAGGGGGAAGTCCCCCCTTGCGCTTCAATTACAGCGCGAGTGCCTGGTGCCCTTCATAAGGGTAACAAGAGATTGAAGGGCAACCAGTCCTTTTCTCAAGCCCATTCATTTTCCAAACGCATCCGGTCAAGATTTTGAGACAGCCGTCTTGTCCAACATAGTAGAACGTCAAGCAACAATGTCTTTAGGGATATTAGGCATATCAATGCCCCACAATTATGCAATCGGCCAATTAAGCTTTAAAACTAAATGTTGCTTTCGAATAAATTAAAAGGCATTGTGTTTGTGGTTGCCAATAAGACACCACAGCAATATATCGAGAACGACTGGGGGTATTAAGTTGAAATTTTGGGGATACTACTATTACTGCTTCTGCTCTTACAATTGAAATAAATAAAAAGACTGTAAATGTATACAGTTTGTCAAAGAACATAGATAGAATCTTCCAGGGAAGATATTAATTTTTATATCTCAGGTCAACTTCAGAAGCTATAAAATTAAATTAAAAAATACAGTTTGTCTCAGGATTAAAAACTATTGAAAAAGATTCTACATACAAATAGCAACCTAAGGATATACTATGGATATATATACTATTGATTCCTATTAAAAAAAAACTGTAAAGATATAAATTATTATTCATTCTATGAAAAAGACTATGTCAATAAAAAACGAACAGAAATTAATTTAAAAATTTGTTCCACCAAACAAGTTTCTCAAAGAAAAGTAAAGGGCTTCATTAAGCCAAGAATGAGCAAAAATAAATTCAAATAATCTTCGAAGCGTAAAACTACCACAAATCATTATCACTGAATAAATAAAACTCAAAACGAACAGAAATTACGATACATAGCCGAGAAAAATTGACATTTAGGGCTGATAAACCCCATTCTTTCTCAAGACCAGAGCACAATTTCGCTGTACTGAAAAAAAAAGAAACGTGAATTTTCTGTTTAATTGACATATACTGATATTTGTTCCTTGAGGTTTTGATAGTATTTTTTATTTATGAAAGATAGAAAGGTAAAAACATTTCAAATGTATTTTGTTTTCAGAAAGCGCAAATTGTGTTCTGGTCTTGAGAAGGTGTGGGGGTTATCAGCCCTACTCATTTTAATTTTTGCCCATCTTGGCTTAATGGTGCTCTTTACTTTCCTTTGACAAACTTGTTTTGTGGACAAAGTTTTTTAATTATTTACTATTAAGTGAAACCCAAACGAATATGAGCTAAATAAAAAAATCATAGCAAACAAACATACAATAGGTACTAATGTAAATGAGTAAATAAAACTTAAAACGAGTGAAACTAACGTTGAAAATGCAAATCAAGCTTGAAATGAACAAAAATCTCTACAAATAAGAGTTTGGGTTTTGCTTGTTTCCCTCACTGTGAAAGTCTAAAACCCATTACGTCATTGGCGCTTTACTGAAAACTATATGTGTCTTGAATAGTCTTAGAACGTACAAATAAAATCAAACTGAATATTTGCTATATAATTCTATTTATTGTTGAAAGATCATCAGTTACAGATTTTATTTCACTGTAATTTTATTTTGATTTTCAACACTGTAATAACCAGAAAAGAAAATATTTGTGATATAATTCGTCTTCAATGAAGCGCCAATGACGAAGTAGGCTTTAGACTTTTACAGCTAAGGAAGGGGGCAGTACCCAAACTCTTGTTTGCAGTGAAACTATATTTGTTTTGAATAGTCTTGGAAACAACTAATAAAATTAAGCTGAATATTCAATATATAATGATATTAATTACTGAAAGCTCATCACTTAAAAAATTAATTATGTTCTAATTTTTATGTTTATTTTCAATGTTGTAATAAGTACAAAGAAAATATTTGTAATATAATTCGTTTTCAGTAAAGCGCAAATGACGCGGTAGGTTTTAGACTTTTACAATGAGAGAAGGAGGTAAAACTCAAACTCCTGTTCGCAGTGATTTTTGTTTGTTTCAAGCTTGATTTGCATATTAAATTTAAGTTTCACTCGTTTTAAGATTTATTCATTCATTTATATTAGTACCTATTGTATGTTTGTTTGCTATGATTGTTTATTTAATTCCGGTTCGTTTTGGGTTTCATTTATTCTTTTATAGTAATTTCTTGTAATTTGCTCATTTATATTCGTGCTTGTTGTGTGTTTTTTGCTATGATTTTTATTTCATTTCTGTTTGTTTTTTAGTTTTTTTTTGTTCTTTAATAGTAATTTCTTGTCGTTTCCAGTTTGAATTTTAACAGGTATTTGTATCTGCTGGTGTGAAGTTTAATATGGCCTTTACTTTTCTTTGAAATACTTCCTTTTCGGACAGTTTCTTTAAATCAATGTTTCTAAAGAGAGTAAACTGCACTATTATTAATATTAAAAAGACAAAGTCACTAAGGCTAGGAATAAGTGAAGTATGAAAAGGTGATGTTGGGTAATGAAAAGATTGATCAGGTGGGCAGCTTTACTTACCTTGGTAGTATTATTAGTAAAGATGGTTGAAGCAGTGAAGATATTAAGGTCAATCTCCTAGGTTGAAAGCTAATTCTATTAAGATAGCATTGAAATACGTACCGAGATTTCCTCCTTTCTCATTGGCTTAATTGCTCTCTTGAGGGTTGTACCAGAATATTTAAACTCTGTTGATTTAATTGAGATATTACGACCGGATTTAAAGGGAATTTAAATTTTTCACATGTCTAATTGGTAACAGCTGACCATTGGAATTTGGTTGGTTACAAGTCAGATAACAGTTTAGCATTTGAATTTTCACAATGGGCAGAAAAAAAACGAGAACAAATAAGGGACAGGAAAACCTGAGACATTGGTAAGTTCTATCTCAACGTTATAGTAGAATATATTACTTTTATTCATTTACAAGTAACATTTTCAAACAGTTCGTGGTAACAAACTGCAGTAAGGAGCTACCAGGCTCACTAGTAACCAAAACTCTAAAAACCGAAGTTTTGGTACAAACAGTTACATCAAAAGAATTGCATTTTAATGCTGATTTTAAATATATAAGTTTCATCAAGTTTAGTCTTACCGGTCAAATGTTACGAGCCTGAGAAACTGCGCCTTATTTTAGAAAACAGGCGGAAATACCCTCTAAAAGTCACAGAATCTTAACAAAATCACACCATCAGAGTCTGCGTATCCGAGAACCCTGCTGTAGAAGTTTCAAGCCCCTATCATAAAAAAGGTGGAATTTTGTATTTTTGCCAGAAGAAAGAAAACGGGTGCGTATTTTTTAGTTTTGTTGTTGTTCTTTTTTCCTCAGGGGTGATCGTATCGACCTAGGTGTCCTAGTATGTCACAAGAGGGTTCATTCTAACGTAAATTAAAAGTTCTAGTGTACTTTTTAAGTGCCCAAAAAATTGGAGGGCACCGAGGCCCCCTCCAACGCACATTTTTCTCCAAGGTCACCGGATCAAAATTTTTAGATAGCCATTCTGTTTAACTTAGTCAAAAACCTAAAAACTATGTCTTTGTGGATGACTAAATCCACCACAGTTCCCGGGGGAGGGGTGGCAACTTATAAACTTTGACCATTGTTTACACATAGTAGTTGTTAATTATGAAGTGTACAGACGTTTTCAGGGGGACTTTTTTGTGTTGGGGTTAGGGTTGGTCGGGGGGGGGGGGCAGGTTACGTGGGAGGATCTTTCCATGGAACAATTTTTCATAAGGGAAGAGAATTTCCATGAAGGGGTCGCAGGACTTTCTAGCATCATTTTAAAAAAGACAATGAGATTTTTTTTTACTGGAAGTAATGATAAACATTAAAACTTAGAAACGAACATAAAATATTACTTATATAAGGGGGTTCGTCTCTTCCACAATACTTTGCTCTTTACGCTAAAGTATTTTTAGTAACTCTAACTAGTTATTCTACGGCCTTTGTGATTCAAGGGTCATTCTGAAAGATTTGGGACAAAATTCAAGCTTTAGTGTAAGAACGAGGGATTGACGAGGGGGCAAACCCCCTCATATACGTAATATAAATACACAAATATATATGTTCGTTACATAAGTTAATTCGTAAGGTACGTATGTTTGTTACTAACAAAAACGTTTGTAAAAAAAATAAAACAAATCTAGTTGTCTTTTTAAGTAACCAAAAATCGGGAGGTAACTAGGCCTCCTCTCCCATCCCCCTTTTTTAGCAAAATCGTCCGATCAAAACTATGAGAAAGCCATTTAGCTTGTAATTAACATAAAAATTGCTTCTCCAGACTAAACATCCATATGATATATGGGTAGATTATTGCAAAATATATCGTGCGAAGAATACTTTCCGGCAGAATATGCTTCAATCTTTTGACGATGCCAACTCCACGTGCAACTTTGGTGGAGATAATGCCGATATGATGCTTCTACGATAGATTAGAAGCATTATGGAAACCGAGGTACCGCAGTGATATAACTTGTAAAATAGGCTTTTCATCAAATAGAACTTTACTACTTACATCAACAGAATCACCCACTCTAAAGAATGTCAGTAAAAAATTTTCTTTACATTCACACACAGCAAACTTACACTTGTAAACATCTCTAATCTTTTGAGAGTAATACGAGCTTTTGCTATCAAATTATCTGCGGATTTTGGAAATTTTGTTAGCAATAATGTCAGTAATATATGTATCCTTTAGATAAACGCGCATCATGTTCACGTAAACTAAATAAAGTAAAGGGCCCAGCAAAGACATTTTGCTATTTATAATGTTAGATATTGTCGTATGAGTGTCTACACCAGGAAACTACTTTACCCCATGAAATACAAGGCTATCAAGCATGGACTCTTGATCATAATTATCAAGCTTTTTTTCTATTCGACCAATTTTCTCCTCCAAATTTTCAATTTGACTACCTAGTAGAGCCTGCTCAATTTTTGCAAACTTTGGATTAAACTCGAGCGTGATAGACTACCTAGTAGAGCCTGCTCAATTTTTGCAAACTTTGGATTAAACTCGAGCGTGATTGAATCATAAACCTGGCTGATTATCAGTTCAGTACCTTCTTTGTTCAATTAATTTGGGTCATTGAACTTTTCAGTAACTGAAAGTAAATGAAAGTAAGGAGCAGCATTAAAACTTAAAACGAACAGAAATTACTCCGTATATGCAAGGGGCTTTTCCTCCTCAACGCCCCGCTCTTTACGCTAAAGTTTGACTCTTCTCTTAACTCTATTTTAAAACAGTAAGAAACTTTAGCGTAAAGATCGGGGCGTTGAGGAGGAAAAACTCCTTTCATATACGGAGTAATTTCTGTTCGTTTTAAGTTTTCTTGTTGCTCCTTACTTTCATTTAAAAAAACTTGCTTTTTTTATTTAATTTCTGGACGTTTTTGAATTAATGCATGTTTTGATCTTGGCTCTCCGCACATAAATAATTAAAACGAAATTTGCATATTAATTAATTGCAATTAATCAAAAGATTTTGAGAAAAAGGAGCGAGGGATTAGGCCTAGTTGCCCTCCAAGTTTTGATTGATTAAAAAAGCAACTAGAACTTTTTTTTTACAAACGTCTTCATTGGTAAAAAATATACGTAACTTACGAATTAACTTACGTAACGAACTTCTATATTAGTATGTTTTTATTACGTATATTAGGGGGTTAAACCCTGGTCGATACCTCGCTCTTTACACTAAATCTTAGATTTTGTCCCAATTCCTTAAGAATGACCTCTGAATCACAAAGGTCGTAGAATAAATAGTTGAAATTACTAAAAATACTTGTAGCGTAAAGAGTGAGGTATAACGAGAAGGTAAACCCCTCATATGCGTAATAATTTTTGTTCGTTTAAGTTTTAATGCTGCTCCTTACTTTCAGTAGAAAAAAACTTCATATTTATTTTTTCGTTGTTTTTTCAAATAATGCTAGAAAATCCTGCGTCCTTCATTAAAATTCTCTTCCCCCATGAGAAGTTTCTCCATGGAAATATCCTCCCAAGTAACCCCTCCCCCTCAAATCTCCCCCCTAAACCAAAAAAAATCTCCCTGAAAACATCTGTACACTTCCCAGTAACCATTACTATATGCAAACACAGGTCAAAGTTTGTGACTTGCAGCCCCTCCCACGGTGACTGCGGGGGAGTGAGTCGTCCCTAAAGACATAGTCATTAGGTTTTTCGACTATGGTGAATAAAATGGCTATCTCATAATTTTGATCCGGAGACTTTTGGGAAAAAATGAGCGTGGGAGGGGGCCTAGGTGCCCTCCAATTTTTTTGTTCACTTAAAAAGGGCACTAGAACTTTTAATTTCCGTTGGAATGAGCCTTTTTGCGACATTCTAGGACCACTCAGTCGATAAGATCACCCCAGAGAAAAAAAAACAAATAAACACGCATCCGTGATCTGTCTTCTGGCAAAAAAAAATGCGAAATTCCACATATTTGTAGATAGGAGCTTGAAACTTCTACAATAAGGTAACGGGAACAATAAGGTAACAATAAGGTTCTACGTTAAGATTCTATGACTTTTACGGGGTGTTTTCCCCTATTTTCTAAAATGAGGCAAATTTTCTCAGGCTCATAACTTTCGATGGGTAATTGGTCTTGATGAAACTTATATATTTAAAATCAACAATAAAATGCGATTCTTTTGATGTAACTATTGGTATCAAAATTCCATGTTATAGAGTTTTGGTTGCTATTGAGCCGGGTCGCTTCTTACTACAGTTCGTTACCACGAACTGTTTGATTGGTTATATTTTCCAGCAGATGACTTTTTATTTTCTCCAGCTGGGCTTCAGTTGTAGCTAATTGTTCGTAAATCGGGGCGATACTTGAAGACACTGAGTTAGACCATAATTTTTCTCTTGCTTTCAGGGCTTAAAAGGTCTTAGAAAAAGTTTCGTAAATTTATGTGGTATTAACAAGTTTTTGTGGCACTTTGTGCTTACGAAGTGACATATAGTGACCATAAATTCTGTCGGTCTGTCTGTCTGTCTTTCCCTGTTTTACTAGTTTAGGCACTTCCAGATAAGCTAGGACGATGAGATTTGGCAGGCGTATCAGGAACCAGACTAGATTAAATTAGAAATAGTCGTTTCCCCAATTTGATCATCTGGGGGAGTGGGGAGGAGGTTAATTCGAAAAAAAAGACCGGGATGAAACTTGGTGGTAAAAATGAGCACAAATCCTAGATACGTGATTGACATATTCGGAACGGGTCCGCTCTCTTTGGAGAAGTTGGGGG
Organism: Artemia franciscana; assembly: GCF_032884065.1. Lineage (NCBI taxonomy): Eukaryota > Metazoa > Arthropoda > Branchiopoda > Anostraca > Artemiidae > Artemia > Artemia franciscana. The sequence goes on along the minus strand of NC_088869.1, from coordinate 55,596,620 downwards.
GAGGGTTAATTCTGAAAAATGAGAAAAATCAGTACCAGACAAGATTAAATTAGAAATATTCATTTATCCGATTCGACCGTCAGTGGGGGGGCGGGAGTGGAGTGACGGTTAATTCGTAAAAATGAGATGTTTTTAAGTTACGAAGGAGTGATCGAATCTTAATGAAATCTCATATTTAGAAGGATCTTGCAACTCAGATCTTTCATTTTAGATATGGCTCAATCCAGTTTCATTTGGGAGAGTTGTGGGGGGGGGTATCAGAAATCTTGGAAAACGCTCAGAGTGGAGAGGTCAGGATGAAATTTGGTGGCAAGAATAAGCACACATCCAAGATACGTGACTGACATAACTGGACCGGATCCGCACTCTTTGGGAGAGTTGGGGGGGTAATTTGGAAAAATTAAAAATGAGGTATTTGTAATTTATGGACGGGTAATCAGATCTTAATGAAACTTGATATTTAGAAGGATCTTGTGCTTCAGCACTCTTATTACAAATCCCAACCAGATCCGGTGAGAGTAGGCGGAGGTGGAGGGGGAAACCGAAAATCTTGGAAAATGATTAGATTGAAGAGATCGGGATGAAACTTGGTGGGTAGAATAAGCAAATATCGCAGATATGTGATTGACGTAACCGGACTGGATTCGCTCTCTTTGGGGGAGTTGGGGGAGGGAGGGTTAACTCTGAAAAATTAGAAAAAATGAGGTATTTTTAACTTAGGAAAGAGTCATCAGATATCAATAAAATTTAATGTTTGGAAGGATATCGTGTCTCATGGCTCTTATTTTAAATTCCGACCGGATCTGGTGACATTGGCGGGAAGATGAGAGGTGAAACCTAAAATCATGGAAAACGCTTAGAGTGGGGGGATCGGAATGAAACTTGGTGGTAAAAATAATCTTAAGTCTTAGATATGAGATTGACGTAACTGGAATCTGCTCTCTTTAGGGGAGTTGGGAGGAGGAGGGTTAATTCTGAAAAATTAAAAAAATATGGTATTTTCAACTTACGAAGGAGAGATTGGATCTTATTGAAATTTGATATTTGGAAGGATATCATGTCTCGGAGCTCTTATTTTAAATCTTGACCGGATCCGGTGAAGAGAAAGGTGGAGGGAGACCTAAAATCTTGGAAAACGCTTGGAGTATAGGGGTCGGGATGACACTTGGTGGTAAAAATAAGTACAAGTCCTAGAAACGGGATTGACGTAGCCGGAACGGATCTGCTCTCTTTGGGGGAGTTGGGGGGGGGGGGTAATTCTAAAAAATTAGACAAAATTAAGTATTTTAACTTATGAAAGAGTGATCGTACCTTAATGAAATTTCATATTTAGAAGGGTCTCGAAACCCAGATCTCTCATTTTAAATCCCTACCAGATCCAGTGTCATTTGGGGGGGGGGGGGCAGGAAATATTGGAAAACGCTTAAAGCGGAGAGATTAGGATGAAACTTGGTGGAAAGAATAAGCACAAGTCCAAGATAGGTGACTGACATAACCGGCTCGGATCCGCTCTCTTTGGTGGAGTTGGGGGGAGAGGGGGGTAATTCGGTAAAATTAGAAAAAATGAGGTATTTGTAACTTGCGAACGGGTGTTCAGATCTTAATGAAGTTTGATATCTAGAAGGATCTTGTGCTTTAAAACTATCATTTTAAATCCCCACCAGATCCGATGACATTGAAGGGAGCTGGAGGGGGAAACTGGAATTCTTGGAAAACGTTAAAATCGAGGTATCTTACGAATGGGTGATCGGATCTTAATGAAACTTAATATGCAGAAGAATCTTATGTTTCAGATAATCCATTTTCAATTAGAATTGGATGCAAGGACATAGAGGGCTGGAGGGAAAAACAGAAACCTTGGAAACTGGAAATCTTGGAAAACGCTTAGAGTGGAGAGATCGAGATGAAACTTGATGGGAAGAATAAGCACAAGCTATAGATACAAGATTGACATTATTGGCACGGATCCGTTCTCTTTGGGGGAGCTGGAAGTTGTTAATTTGGGAAAACCAGAAAAATTGAGGTGTTTTTAACTTAAGAATGGGTGACCGGATCTTAATAAAATTTGATAATTAGGAGAAACTCATGTCTCAGAGCTCTTCTTTCCAATCCCGACCAGATCTGTTGACATTGGGGGGGGGGGTTGGAGGGGGAAACTGGAAATCTTGGAAAACGCTTATAAACGCAGTAGATACGTAATTGACGTAACCGGACTGGATCCGCTTTCTTTGGGGGAGTTAGGTGGTGTGGTTCAGCGCTTTGGTGAGTTTAGTGCTTCTGGACGTGCTAGGACGATGAAAATTGTTAGGCATGTCAGGGAGCTGCACTAATTGACTCGTTACAGTTGTTTTCCCCGATTTGACCATCTGAGGGGCTGAAGGGAAAGGAAAAATTAGAAAAATTGAAGTATTTTTAACTTACGAGTGGGTGATCGGATCTTAATGAATTTTGATATTTAGAAGGACCTCTTGACTCAGAGCTCTTATTTTAAATCCCGACCGGCATTAAACCTCTGATTTTCCTTTTAAAGCAATCTATTGATTCTTGGAATGTTACTACAGGTCATATCATATGAGCTCTTGGCTCCTCTTGACCTCGTCACAAGTGCGATATGAGCTCTTAGCTCTTGTTTTTGACGAATAGTATATAAATATAAGTAGTTTCAAAAATTTATTAAATACCCCTAGGGGTTTCCTTCCTCCCTTACTTGTATTTATGACCCCAGGGCAAGGGTGCCAAATGTTTATTATGTACCTTCACAAATATATTACTTTAAATGACATTAATTTAGTAGTATATGCATTACTCCGTAAAGCAAAGTATATGATTACCCCGGTTCCAAACCGGGGTAATCAATCATTTATGAACGAGCCTATAAATCGTCAACTGTATGAGATGATGGGGGAAAAAACTAAAATATTCTAAGATACGGTACTATTAGTAATGAAATGAGATCCCGTGGAACTAAAATTGACGAATATCCTACAACTTTAGATTTAAAAAAAAAATAATGTTCGTATATTTTATAGGCCTACAATCGGCGTTTCTTTACTTTTAAGAGCCAATAATGTTTAAAATAATGTGTTTTAAAGAATAACGTTCTTTTTAAAAATGATATTCATACATTTTATAGGCCTACAATCGATGTTTCTTTACTTTTAAAGGCCAATAATGTTTAAAATAATGTGTTTTTAAGAATAATATTCTTTTTTAAAATAATGTTCATACATTTTATAGGCCTACAATCAGTGTTTCTTTACTTTTAAAGGCCAATAATGTTTAAAATAATGTGTCTTTAAGGTTATTGTTCTTTTTAAAAATAACGTTCATACATTTTATAGGCGTACAATCGGTGTTTCTTTACTTTTAAAGGCCAATAATGATTAAAATAATGTGTTTTTAAGAATAATTTTCTTTTTAAAAATAATGTTCATGCATTTTATAGGTCTGCAATCGGTGTTTCTTTACTTTTTAAGGCCAATAATGTTAAAATGATGTGATTTTAAGAATAATTTTCTTTTTAAAAATAAGGTTCATACATTTTATAGGTCTACAATCGGTGTTTCTTTACTTTTAAAGACCAATAATATTTAAAATGATGTGTCTTTAAGGTTATTGTTCTTTTTAAAAATAACGTTCATACATTTTATAGGCGTACAATCGGTGTTTCTTTACTTTTAAAGGCCAATAATGATTAAAATAATGTGTTTTTAAGAATAATTTTCTTTTTAAAAATAATGTTCATGCATTTTATAGGTCTGCAATCGGTGTTTCTTTACTTTTTAAGGCCAATAATGTTAAAATGATGTGATTTTAAGAATAATTTTCTTTTTAAAAATAAGGTTCATACATTCTATAGGTCTACAATCGGTGTTTCTTTACTTTTAAAGACCAATAATATTTAAAATGATGTTTTTTAAGAATAATGTTCTTCTTTAAAAAAAATGTTCATACATTATATAGGCCTACAATCGGTGTTTCTTTACTTTTAAAGGCCAATAATGTTATCTGCTTTGTAACAGCTTTGTAACATAAAAAATGCCAATTCGTATGAAGTATTAAATATGATATTGCCTCAAGGTGTTGTTGCCAATTATACATGTTTTCAACTTCCTTTAAATCTGGTCGCAATGCTAAGGAGATGTCAACATTCTTAATGATATTCTGGCAAACCCCTCAAAGAGTGGTTAAGCCAATGAGAAAGGAGGAAATCTTGAATACTAAGAATTATCGCTAAAAATCATTCCACATAACTACAAACTTGAGAATCTTTGGGATGATTTACCGGCATAAGATCTAAAAAACGACCTAAAAATCAAGGCTGTATGATTAGCACAACCCTTTTAAATAGTAAAGGAAGAATATCTTAAATGGCAAATTTTAAAGGAAACTGATGATAACAAAAAAAAAAAATTCACGGCCAAAAATTTTGAAATCTCGTGGCAAATCGAGAGGCTACTTTACAATTCTCTACGTCTTCTAAAATTTATTTTATTACTACTCTTAAAAATTAGAGGTGTCCCCACTAATTAATTTTTTATGAGGCTCTAAAGAAAAAAAATGCAAATTTGTTCGGCCTATTCATGTTAAAGCTTTCAATGAAGCCACAGGAATTTTTTCATCATAGAATCTGCTCGTGTCTGTTGTTAATACGCATTTCACTGCTATAGGAAAATAGCATTGGCTTCAAACCTCGGAGATTGACCTTAAGTGGGAAACACATGTATCCAACATTGTTAAACAAGCAAATGTTTCACTATTCATTTTTAAGCTACTAAACAAATTTAATTGTCCTAAGATACATTCCCTCCGTGTTTACTTATCCTTTATCAGGCCGTTATTGGAATATGCATGTCCGGTCTGGCTTTCGCAACTTTCAAATGAACTTAGTGACAAAATTGAGTCGGTCCAAAAGCGTTCGCTCAGGATCATTTACAAAGAAGGCAAAATTCCATACTCCTTCCTCCTTAAAGCTGCGCGCATTACCACCTTAAAAGAAAGGAGGGAAAAAATTTGCCTGCTTTTCGCTAAATCAGTCATTTCCAATCCCCGTACTGAGGACTTACTCCCTGATTTTCACAATCCCATTAGACTCCGACTCCCCCGGTCAGCCTCCTCAGCAATCCAAACTTACTCTCCGATCCATGCTGTTACAGAAAGGTTTCGCAAAAGTTTTATACCCTTTATTCTGGGACACCCTCGTGATTAATTGCCAAATTCCCCTTTTCCTCTATTGCCGTTTTTATTCTTTTTTTATTTACTGCAATGTATTTGTAATTTAATTGTTAAGTTGCCCTTTATCTTTGATGATTTTGCTTTTTAAATCCCTTTTAATTTTAAGTGTTTGACTTAATGTACTATTTTGATATTTTTTTTTTCTTAGCTTTTAGTGACATATAAAGCGAATTCGGCTCTTTAGAGCTTGTGATGGCCTTTTGCAAATAAATATTATCTTATCTTATCCTAAAGGCCGTTTAATTACAATAAATAGCTCTTTTGAGGGTACCAAAACAACTTTTGTGTAAAGCGCAAGGTATTGACGAGTGGGAGAACCCCCTCATATACATAATATTTTCTGTTCGTCTTAATTTTTAATATTCCTCCTTGCTTTCAGCTGAAAAATCTTGTTTTTTTTTTTGTTTTTTTTTTTGTTTTTGTTTTTTTAATTTAGCTTCTGATCGTTTTTCGAATAATGCTAGGAAATCTGGCACCCCCTTCATGTGAAGTTTGCTCACCCTATGAAAAATTCTTCAATGGGAAGATCCTCCCACGTAAGCCCCAATCCCCCCAGAAATAATACCTCCTGGAAACGTCCGTATACTTGCCAATAATTAATACAAAATGTAAATAACGGTCAAAGCTTATAACCTTCAGCCGTTTCCCCAGGGACTGTGGGGGAATTAAGTCTTCGTCAAGGACATAAGTTATTGGATTTCTCGACTGTGCTTAACAAAATGACTATCTCAAAATTTTGATCGAGTGACTTCGGGAAAAATGAGCAGGGGAGCCTAGTTGTCCTTCAATGTTTCTGGTCACTGAAAAAGGGCACTAAAACTTTTAATTTTCGTTCTGATGAGCCCTCAGGTAATACTCTAGAATCACTGGGTCGGTACTATCACGTCAGGGGAAAAAATTCATAAATAACTAAACACACATCCATGATATTTCTTCTGACAAAAAATAAAAAATTCTTCCGTTTTTGCAGATATTAGCATGAAACCTCTACAGTAGGGTCCTCTGATACGTTGAATCTGGTGGTGTGATTTTCTTTAACATTCTATGACTTTTTTTGAAAATAAGACAAATTATCTAAGGCTCGTAACTACTAATGTGTAACGGTGTCAAAATTCCGTTTTTAGATTTTTTGTTACTATTGGGCCAGGTCACTCCTTACTTACAGTTCGTTACCACGAACTGTTTGTTATTATTTCTGGATTCAAAAATTAAGTCTGAACTAACACCCAAAATTTCTCCCATGTTTTTTAAGCTTTTGCTGTCCGAAACACCCGAAATTACAAAAAAAAACTTCTGTCAAAAATTATGAAGATTCAAAAACAAATAAGACTGTAACTAACTAGCAGTCCTAACTACACTTCCCGATAAAGTCGAAGATAAAACAAAACCACTCTCAGGGGATGAGAAGCTGACTACTTCTGTGAAACTATGGCCCACGGATGGGTCCTGCCAGACGAATTATACCGGTCAATTTGCGAAAGAATCGCTTCTTTCATGGTTGGTAATGCTGTAATGGCACGTAACATATCTATTGCTTGTCCACAGTGGTAAACTATTTTGACCTATGAAGACTGAAGCGAGTCCTGTGATAAGTTTTCAGTAGTAATAGTATATTAAAACACGTTTCAGCTTATACATTCTATAACAGTTACAGTTCCATGGCATAATACTTCTATAACGGAAGTATTTTTCTGATTACAGGCATTAAGGACCATGGCTACTATTCTTCTCCTTATTGTTTTGTCTGTTTGAAGATTCTTTCTAAGAAATTCAGTGCCCATTTCAGGTTGCTAATTTCAGTGCTCAGGAAATCGATAGAGTAATATAGATGGCGCGCAAGGAAATCTGTAAACAAGATAGTATCGGGATCGTAATTTGTAGAATCGCTTGTTTTTTCTTGGAATAACAAGGAGATGATCTTACGGAAAATTACCCTATTTAATAAAGTAAAAAAACCCATTACGATTCTAGTGGTAAAAACTTTGCACACTTGCTGTACAGTTGACGTAATTTCAGTTTACCTATATCCATAAAAATGCGTCCAAATGGGCTAAGGTATAGACAATGAGGCAAAATCATAGCATTGTACACCTGGGCTAACATAAGACGGTCCACATGTGCTTGTCCACAGTGGTAAACCTGCAAAAACTTTGCACACTTGCAGTACAGTTGACGTAATTTCAGTTTACCTATAGCCATAAAAATGCGTCCAAATGGGCTATGGTACAGACAATGAGAAAAAACATAGCATTGAACACCTGGGCTAACATAAGACGGTCCACATGTGCTTGTCCACAGTGGTAAACCTGCAAAAACTTTGCACACTTGCAGTACAGTTGACGTAATTTCAGTTTACCTATAGCCATAAAAATGCGTCCAAATGGGCTAAGGTATAGACAATGAGGCAAAATCATAGCATTGTACACCTGGGCTAACATAAGACGGTCCACATGTGCTTGTCCACAGTGGTAAACCTGCAAAAACTTTGCACACTTGCAGTACAGTTGACGTAATTTCAGTTTACCTATAGCCATAAAAATGCGTCCAAATGGGCTAAGGTATAGACAATGAGGCAAAATCATAGCATTGTACACCTGGGCTAACATAAGACGGTCCACATGTGCTTGTCCAAAGTTATAAACCTGCAAAAATTTTGCACACTTGCTGTACAGTTGACGTAATTTCAGTTTACCTATAGCCATAAAAATGCGTCCAAATGGGCTAAGGTATAGACAATGAGGCAAAATCATAGCATTGTACACCTGGGCTAACATAAGACGGTCCACATGTGCTTGTCCACAGTGGTAAACCTGCAAAAACTTTGCACACTTGCAGTACAGTTGACGTAATTTCAGTTTACCTATAGCCATAAAATGCGTCCAAATGGGCTAAGGTACAGACAATGAGAAAAAACATAGCATTGAACACCTGGGCTAACATAAGACGGTCCACATGTGCTTGTCCACAGTGGTAAACCTGCAAAAACTTTGCACACTTGCAGTACAGTTGACGTAATTTCAGTTTACCTATAGCCATAAAAATGCGTCTAAATGGGCTAAGGTATAGACAATGAGGCAAAATCATAGCATTGTACACCTGGGCTAACATAAGACGGTCCACATGTGCTTGTCCAAAGTGATAAACCTGCAAAAACTTTGCACACTTGCTGTACAGTTGACGTAATTTCAGTTTACCTATAGCCATAAAAATGCGTCCAAATGGGCTAAGGTATAGACAATGAGGCAAAATCATAGCATTGTACACCTGGGCTAACATAAGACGGTCCACATGTGCTTGTCCACAGTGGTAAACCTGCAAAAACTTTGCACGCTTGCAGTACAGTTGACGTAATTTCAGTTTACCTATAGCCATAAAAATGCGTCCAAATGGGCTAAGGTATAGACAATGAGGCAAAATCATAGCATTGTACACCTGGGCTAACATAAGACGGTCCACATGTGCTTGTCCACAGTGGTAAACCTGCAAAAACTTTGCACGCTTGCAGTACAGTTGACGTAATTTCAGTTTACCTATAGCCATAAAAATGCGTCCAAATGGGCTAAGGTATAGACAATGAGGCAAAATCATAGCATTGTACACCTGGGCTAACATAAGACGGTCCACATGTGCTTGTCCACAGTGGTAAACCTGCAAAAACTTTGCACGCTTGCAGTACAGTTGACGTAATTTCAGTTTACCTATAGCCATAAAAATCCGTCCAAATGGGCTAAGGTATAGACATGAGGCAAAATCATAGCATTGTACACCTGGGCTAACATAAGACGGTCCACATGTGCTTGTCCACAGTGGTAAACCTGCAAAAACTTTGCACGCTTTCAGTACAGTTGACGTAATTTCAGTTTACCTATAGCCATAAAAATGCGTCTAAATGGGCTAAGGTATAGACAATGAGGCAAAATCATAGCATTGTACACCTGGGCTAACATAAGACGGTCCACATGTGCTTGTCCACAGTGGTAAACCTGCAAAAACTTTGCACACTTGCAGTACAGTTGACGTAATTTCAGTTTACCTATAGCCATAAAAATGCGTCCAAATGGGCTAAGGTACAGACAATGAGAAAAAACATAGCATTGAACACCTGGGTTAAAATAAGACGGTCCACATGTGCTTGTCCACAGTGGTAAACCTGCAAAAACTTTGCACACTTTCAGTACAGTTGACGTAATTTCAGTTTACCTATAGCCATAAAAATGCGTCCAAATGGGCTAAGGTATAGACAATGAGGCAAAATCATAGCATTGTACACCTGGGCTAACATAAGACGGTCCACATGTGCTTGTCCAAAGTGATAAACCTGCAAAAACTTTGCACACTTGCTGTACAGTTGACGTAATTTCAGTTTACCTATAGCCATAAAAATGCGTCCAAATGGGCTAAGGTATAGACAATGAGGCAAAATCATAGCATTGTACACCTGGGCTAACATAAGACGGTCCACATGTGCTTGTCCACAGTGGTAAACCTGCAAAAACTTTGCACGCTTGCAGTACAGTTGACGTAATTTCAGTTTACCTATAGCCATAAAAATGCGTCCAAATGGGCTAAGGTATAGACAATGAGGCAAAATCATAGCATTGTACACCTGGGCTAACATAAGACGGTCCACATGTGCTTGTCCACAGTGGTAAACCTGCAAAAACTTTGCACGCTTGCAGTACAGTTGACGTAATTTCAGTTTACCTATAGCCATAAAAATGCGTCCAAATGGGCTAAGGTATAGACAATGAGGCAAAATCATAGCATTGTACACCTGGGCTAACATAAGACGGTCCACATGTGCTTGTCCACAGTGGTAAACCTGCAAAAACTTTGCACGCTTGCAGTACAGTTGACGTAATTTCAGTTTACCTATAGCCATAAAAATGCGTCCAAATGGGCTAAGGTATAGACATGAGGCAAAATCATAGCATTGTACACCTGGGCTAACATAAGACGGTCCACATGTGCTTGTCCACAGTGGTAAACCTGCAAAAACTTTGCACACTTGCAGTACAGTTGACGTAATTTCAGTTTACCTATAGCCATAAAAATGCGTCCAAATGGGCTAAGGTACAGACAATGAGAAAAAACATAGCATTGAACACCTGGGCTAACATAAGACGGTCCACATGTGCTTGTCCACAGTGGTAAACCTGCAAAAACTTTGCACACTTGCAGTACAGTTGACGTAATTTCAGTTTACCTATAGCCATAAAAATGCGTCCAAATGGGCTAAGGTATAGACAATGAGGCAAAATCATAGCATTGTACACCTGGGCTAACATAAGACGGTCCACATGTGCTTGTCCACAGTGGTAAACCTGCAAAAACTTTGCACACTTGCAGTACAGTTGACGTAATTTCAGTTTACCTATAGCCATAAAAATGCATCCAAATGGGCTAAGGTATAGACAATGAGGCAAAATCATAGCATTGTACACCTGGGCTAACATAAGACGGCTAAACTTCCGCTTATTTGCCACTAAACAGCTATAAGTAAAAGAAGACCGCCTCTGAAAATGAGAAAGCAGTGATCGCCGCATCTCTAATATTGACCGTCCAATAGGGAGGTCCAGATTTACAATATCATCCGCGAGCTCAACAATGGAATCACCAAGTGTGACTCATCCGAACAGCATTAGATTTCAAGTTTAAAAACAGCACTTCAGACTTTTCAGTATTAGACTGGGTCCAATATGGGCATACTCTTGTTGCAACTTCATAAAATTGGCTTCTAGCCCCTGCAGAGACCAGCTCAGGTTCAGTACATCATCTGCATAACCAGTCAAAGCTAAATCAATACCAGCAGAATATAAGTCCTAAGTGACTTTACTTGTGGCCTTACAATACTGTTATTAAATGCTAATACTACTATATACTAGGAGTGGTATATATACTTCTACTATTATTACTAACAACTCCCTGAAACACCAAGTCACCTGAGGCCAAATCAGCTACACATGTCCCTCCTTTATCCTAATCTATTGAAAACCTCTCTCTCTAACCCTTTCCCACCAGAAAATTCTCATTTCCCTTTAATCTTTCGATACGAATACCTCCCACCCCGATTGTGGACGACCTGCCTTCCGCTTCGCTAGAGACAGTGGGCCCAAAAGGAGAATTTTTGACAGTCTGTCATCCGCAGAACGTGCCCTAGCTGTCTCAGCCTTTCTTTCATTATGGCCCTAGAAAGCAGGATTGAATCACACTTTTTGTAGAGCCTGCTGTTTGAAATACAGTCAGTCAGCCGGGCTCCCAAAGCAATCCTTAAGCAATTTCTCTAGAAAACTTCTAGTAAATTCTCTTCCGCTTTTCGGAGAGCCCGTGCTTCAGAACCATACTAAACCACTGTCATCACTGTCAACAAACAACAAAGAGAGATAAAACTCAACAAAAAGCATCAAACGAGACTGCTAGTAGTAGAATTCAATATTCTAGTCTCGGTTCGCAGACTTATCTTCTTATTCTTCAAAACTTACTTCAAGTGTGAAGAAACACCCTGATCCTTGGCTGTTCTAATTTTAACATCTTCACAGTTCCCACAGTCTTCACTAATAATAGTAACAAGTTAACTGAATCTCCCTCGGTTTTTCAGAGTGTCCATTCTTCAGAACCATATTAAACCACTGTCATCACTGTCAACAAATAACAAAAAGAGATAAAACTCAACAAAAAGCATCAAACCAGACTGCTACTAGTAGAATTCAGTATTCTAGTCTTGGTTCGCAGACTTATCTTCCTATTCTTACAAACTTTATTCAACTGTGAAGAAACACCCTGATCCTTGGCTGTACTAATTTTAACATCTTCGCAACTCCCACAGTCCTTACTAATAATAGTAACAAGTTATGTAAAGCTATCCACTTGATTGATCTTCTTGTCACCCTACGTTACGTTTTCATCTTCACTTATTCCTAGCCTTAAGGACTTAGTCTTCTTAACATTAATATTCGAATTTACTCTAGCACCCTGAACTTGCGAAACCTCTAAAAAAGTTCCCTCATTTTGCTCACATTTTCATCTGAGGTGCTGACATCATCAGCATAATCTAAGTCCAGGGAAGTTTTTCTTCCCATTTGATTCGTATTCTCCCATTGCCTTTCCTGTGCTCCTTAAGACAAAGTCTATCAAAATGGTCCATATAAAGGGGGATAGAACACAACCCTTCTGAACTCTTGATTTAATACAAA
>NC_088869.1:55347349-55584092 GCF_032884065.1 Artemia franciscana | reverse complement strand
TGGGGGAGTGGGGAGGAGGTTAATTCGAAAAAAAAGACCGGGATGAAACTTGGTGGTAAAAATGAGCACAAATCCTAGATACGTGATTGACATATTCGGAACGGGTCCGCTCTCTTTGGAGAAGTTGGGGGGAGGGTTAATTCTGAAAAATGAGAAAAATCAGTACCAGACAAGATTAAATTAGAAATATTCATTTATCCGATTCGACCGTCAGTGGGGGGTACGGGAGTGGAGTGACGGTTAATTCGTAAAAATGAGATGTTTTTAAGTTACGAAGGAGTGATCGAATCTTAATGAAATCTCATATTTAGAAGGATCTTGCAACTCAGATCTTTCATTTTAGATATGGCTCAATCCAGTTTCATTTGGGAGAGTTGTGTGGGGGGGGGGTATCAGAAATCTTGGAAAACGCTCAGAGTGGAGAGGTCAGGATGAAATTTGGTGGCAAGAATAAGCACACATCCAAGATACGTGACTGACATAACTGGACCGGATCCGCACTCTTTGGGAGAGTTGGGGGGGGGGGGGGTAATTTGGAAAAATTAAAAATGAGGTATTTGTAATTTATGGACGGGTAATCAGATCTTAATGAAACTTGATATTTAGAAGGATCTTGTGCTTCAGCACTCTTATTACAAATCCCAACCAGATCCGGTGAGAGTAGGCGGAGGTGGAGGGGGAAACCGAAAATCTTGGAAAATGATTAGATTGAAGAGATCGGGATGAAACTTGGTGGGTAGAATAAGCAAATATCGCAGATATGTGATTGACGTAACCGGACTGGATTCGCTCTCTTTGGGGGAGTTGGGGGAGGGAGGGTTAACTCTGAAAAATTAGAAAAAATGAGGTATTTTTAACTTAGGAAAGAGTCATCAGATATCAATAAAATTTAATGTTTGGAAGGATATCGTGTCTCATGGCTCTTATTTTAAATTCCGACCGGATCTGGTGACATTGGCGGGAAGATGGGAGGTGAAACCTAAAATCATGGAAAACGCTTAGAGTGGGGGGATCGGAATGAAACTTGGTGGTAAAAATAATCTTAAGTCTTAGATATGAGATTGACGTAACTGGAATCTGCTCTCTTTAGGGGAGTTGGGAGGAGGAGGGTTAATTCTGAAAAATTAAAAAAATATGGTATTTTCAACTTACGAAGGAGAGATTGGATCTTATTGAAATTTGATATTTGGAAGGATATCTTGTCTCGGAGCTCTTATTTTAAATCTTGACCGGATCCGGTGAAGAGAAAGTTGGAGGGAGACCTAAAATCTTGGAAAACGCTTGGAGTATAGGGGTCGGGATGACACTTGGTGGTAAAAATAAGTACAAGTCCTAGAAACGGGATTGACGTAGCCGGAACGGATCTGCTCTCTTTGGGGGAGTTGGGGGGGGGGGGTAATTCTAAAAAATTAGACAAAATTAAGTATTTTAACTTATGAAAGAGTGATCGTACCTTAATGAAATTTCATATTTAGAAGGATCTCGAAACCCAGATCTCTCATTTTAAATCCCTACCAGATCCAGTGTCATTTGGGGGGGGGGCAGGAAATATTGGAAAACGCTTAAAGCGGAGAGATTAGGATGAAACTTGGTGGAAAGAATAAGCACAAGTCCAAGATAGGTGACTGACATAACCGGCTCGGATCCGCTCTCTTTGGTGGAGTTGGGGGGAGAGGGGGGTAATTCGGTAAAATTAGAAAAAATGAGGTATTTGTAACTTGCGAACGGGTGTTCAGATCTTAATGAAGTTTGATATCTAGAAGGATCTTGTGCTTTAAAACTATCATTTTAAATCCCCACCAGATCCGATGACATTGAAGGGAGCTGGAGGGGGAAACTGGAATTCTTGGAAAACGTTAAAATCGAGGTATCTTACGAATGGGTGATCGGATCTTAATGAAACTTAATATGCAGAAGAATCTTATGTTTCAGATAATCCATTTTCAATTAGAATTGGATGCAAGGACATAGAGGGCTGGAGGGAAAAACAGAAACCTTGGAAACTGGAAATCTTGGAAAACGCTTAGAGTGGAGAGATCGAGATGAAACTTGATGGGAAGAATAAGCACAAGCTATAGATACGAGATTGACATTATTGGCACGGATCCGTTCTCTTTGGGGGAGCTGGAAGTTGTTAATTTGGGAAAACCAGAAAAATTGAGGTGTTTTTAACTTAAGAATGGGTGACCGGATCTTAATAAAATTTGATAATTAGGAGAAACTCATGTCTCAGAGCTCTTCTTTCCAATCCCGACCAGATCTGTTGACATTGGGGGGGGGGGTTGGAGGGGGAAACTGGAAATCTTGGAAAACGCTTATAAACGCAGTAGATACGTAATTGACGTAACCGGACTGGATCCGCTTTCTTTGGGGGAGTTAGGTGGTGTGGTTCAGCGCTTTGGTGAGTTTAGTGCTTCTGGACGTGCTAGGACGATGAAAATTGTTAGGCATGTCAGGGAGCTGCACTAATTGACTCGTTACAGTTGTTTTCCCCGATTTGACCATCTGGGGGGCTGAAGGGAAAGGAAAAATTAGAAAAATTGAGGTATTTTTAACTTACGAGTGGGTGATCGGATCTTAATGAATTTTGATATTTAGAAGGACCTCTTGACTCAGAGCTCTTATTTTAAATCCCGACCGGCATTAAGCCTCTGATTTTCCTTTTAAAGCAATCTATTGATTCTTAGAATGTTACTACAGGTCATATCATATGAGCTCTTGGCTCCTCTTGACCTCGTCACAAGTGCGATATGAGCTCTTAGCTCTTGTTTTTGACGAATAGTATATAAATATAAGTAGTTTCAAAAATTTATTAAATACCCCTAGGGGTTTCCTTCCTCCCTTACTTGTATTTATGACTCCAGGGCAAGGGTGCCAAATGTTTATTATGTACCTTCACGAATATATTACTTTAAATGACATTAATTTAGTAGTATATGCATTACTCCGTAAAGCAAAGTATATGATTACCCCGGTTCCAAACCGGGGTAATCAATCATTTATGAACGAGCCTATAAATCGTCAACTGTATGAGATGATGGGGGAAAAAACTAAAATATTCTAAGATACGGTACTATTAGTAATGAAATGAGATCCCGTGGAACTAAAATTGACGAATATCCTACAACTTTAGATTTTAAAAAAAAATAATGTTCGTATATTTTATAGGCCTACAATCGGCGTTTCTTTACTTTTAAGAGCCAATAATGTTTAAAATAATGTGTTTTAAAGAATAACGTTCTTTTTAAAAATGATATTCATACATTTTATAGGCCTACAATCGATGTTTCTTTACTTTTAAAGGCCAATAATGTTTAAAATAATGTGTTTTTAAGAATAATATTCTTTTTTAAAATAATGTTCATACATTTTATAGGCCTACAATCAGTGTTTCTTTACTTTTAAAGGCCAATAATGTTTAAAATAATGTGTCTTTAAGGTTATTGTTCTTTTTAAAAATAACGTTCATACATTTTATAGGCGTACAATCGGTGTTTCTTTACTTTTAAAGGCCAATAATGATTAAAATAATGTGTTTTTAAGAATAATTTTCTTTTTAAAAATAATGTTCATGCATTTTATAGGTCTGCAATCGGTGTTTCTTTACTTTTTAAGGCCAATAATGTTAAAATGATGTGATTTTAAGAATAATTTTCTTTTTAAAAATAAGGTTCATACATTTTATAGGTCTACAATCGGTGTTTCTTTACTTTTAAAGACCAATAATATTTAAAATGATGTGTCTTTAAGGTTATTGTTCTTTTTAAAAATAACGTTCATACATTTTATAGGCGTACAATCGGTGTTTCTTTACTTTTAAAGGCCAATAATGATTAAAATAATGTGTTTTTAAGAATAATTTTCTTTTTAAAAATAATGTTCATGCATTTTATAGGTCTGCAATCGGTGTTTCTTTACTTTTTAAGGCCAATAATGTTAAAATGATGTGATTTTAAGAATAATTTTCTTTTAAAAATAAGGTTCATACATTCTATAGGTCTACAATCGGTGTTTCTTTACTTTTAAAGACCAATAATATTTAAAATGATGTGTTTTTAAGAATAATGTTCTTCTTAAAAAAAAATGTTCATACATTATATAGGCCTACAATCGGTGTTTCTTTACTTTTAAAGGCAATAATGTTATCTGCTTTGTAACCTAAAAAATGCCAATTCGTATGAAGTATTAAATATGATATTGCCTCAAGGTGTTGTTGCCAATTATACATGTTTTCAACTTCCTTTAAATCTGGTCGCAATGCTAAGGAGATGTCAACATTCTTAATGATATTCTGGCAAACCCCTCAAAGAGTGGTTAAGCCAATGAGAAAGGAGGAAATCTTGAATACTAAGAATTATTGCTAAAAATCATTCCACATAACTACAAACTTGAGAATCTTTGGGATGATTTACCGGCATAAGATCTACAAAACGACCTAAAAATCAAGGCTGTATGATTAGTACAACCCTTTTAAATAGTAAAGGAAGAATATCTTAAATGGCAAATTTTAAAGGAAACTGATGATAACAAAAAAAAAAATTCACGGCCAAAAATTTTGAAATCTCGTGGCAAATCGAGAGGCTACTTTACAATTCTCTACGTCTTCTAAAATTTATTTTATTACTACTCTTAAAAATTAGAGGTGTCCCCACTAATTAATTTTTTATGAGGCTCTAAAGAAAAAAAATGCAAATTTGTTCGGCCTATTCATGTTAAAGCTTTCAATGAAGCCACAGGAATTTTTTCATCAAAGAATCTGCTCGTGTCTGTTGTTAATACGCATTTCACTGCTATAGGAAAATAGCATTGGCTTCAAACCTCGGAGATTGACCTTAAAAGTAGAATAGTGAAGGCTCAAGGTGGGTTTTTTTTCACAATCAAAAAAAAATTGGAAGAATAGGAAAATAAGTCTGCAAACAACGATTAAAATATTGGAAGGTACAGTGATGACAGTTTTCAAATGTGGCTCTGAAGCATGGGTGCTCCGAAGAGCGGACAAAGATTTACTAGATGTTTTCCAGAGAAATTGCCTACGGATTGTTCCGGGTATCCGGCTGACTGATCGTATTTCGAACAGTAGGCTATACGAAAAGTGTGGTTCAATCCCGCTTTCTAGGGCTATAATGAAAGAAGGTTGAGATGGTTAGGGCACGTTTTGCGGATGAAGGATGACAGATTGCCGAAGATTGTCCTTTTCGGCCAACTGTCTAGGGGTAAGCGAAAAGCAGGTTGTCCTCTTCTTGGGTGGGAAGATGTCATAAAGAAAGATTTAAAGGAAATCGGAACTTCCTGGGAGGGTGTAAAGAGGGAGGTTTTGAACAGATTGAGATGGAGGAGGAGCGTGCGTAGCTGGGTTGGCCTCAGGAGGCTTCGTGCTGCGGTGAGTTGTTAGTAGTAGTAGTAGTAGTAGATCCATTCCTGAAACTTTCACCCTCTTTTTGTCAAATCAATTTTGTCAAATTACTGTGGCGTGTAAAAAGAATCAGCGAGTGTAATTTCTAATAATTAGTTATCATTATTATCATTAGCTTTATGGTTTTTCTGGGAACTTCGTGGAACTTAAGTTTCATCTCATTTTTCCATACTTATCGGACTGGAATATGAATGCGCTGAGATAACACCAAAAACATTAAAGCTTCAGTCAAGTGGTACAAGGTAACGGTATGCATGTCGCCGTAAGATAACCAGTCATTTGATCAGATGACCTGGTGAATGTTTAATGAATTTTACAAAATTTTACAGTATAAAACATGGATTCTTTTTATGTATGTTAGGTCCAGCCTAGTTTGGGCGAGAGATCCATTCTTGAAAGGTTCAGCCGCTTAGCTTGATAGTCTCCCAAGATTTTTTCATCCAACGAGTTTTGATGAAAAACCTAGGTATTTGACCAAATGACTGATCTTATCGCCTTACTGTGTTGTATAGACAGAATCGTCCAGTTGTAGTTTTATTATCTCGAAAGTCGTTATTATTATTTTGCTGGGAGATGCTAGATGGTGTTTGTCAGTTGTTCATAGAACTTGAGTTCCATCGTAATTTACCGTAGGATATTAATGTGAGTGCGCTGAAATAAAACCGAAAAATACAAAGCTTCAATTTATCGGTATACGGTGTGTACATCGCAGTAAGATAACTAAGTAAGAAAACTGCATCACAGTAAAGAAACCAATCATTTGGCCTTATCTTCAGAACTTTTATTGTCCGGATCTAATGAATAATTAATATTTGAACAGTGGATGAAGAGTTGCGTAATCAATAAATTTTACAATATCTGAAAGTAGTATAAAAAATCGATTCTTTTCGTGTATGTAAGGTTAAACCTAATTTTCTTTGGGGGGGGGGTATTCTTTAAGGTTTCGGTAACTTAGCTTGACAGCTTATCAAGACATTGCTGTGAGGTATAAATAAACTTGACAAGTTTTGGTTTTAATATCCAGAAAATTGTTACAGGTATGCCGTGTTGCCTATGAGATGATGCAGACCATGCATACCGACGCGTCTGCGCGATTCCGGAGTTTAGATGATATTTATTATTTTGGTGGTGGTGGAGGTCGACAGCTGCGAGCTAGGTTTCCCCATAGAGGCCTAGATTCGGAAGAGATTTCTTTTGATATCAGTGAAGCACTTGGGATTGCTGGAAATCATTGGGATGGATTCTCAAAGGGCCAGAACTACAAAACACGACAAACTGGTTTGTTTCCTTCATATAAAGCAGAAATTTTCGTAGAAGAAGTTGAACTGCCTACTTATCCAGAGGTCTTAGAAGAAGATTGAATACTGGGATTATCTTTCCGTACGAGTTAAATGCTTGAATCAAGGAACTTCTATAGTTTGGGAGATGGGTTTGAATTTAGAGGAAGTTTTGCTTTATGTTTCAAAAACTCTCAAGAAAAAGCTTCATTATGAAACAGTGAAGCTGGAAGTTGGTGTTACTGGTAGGCATGTGGAGCGAAGCAAGGGTGGATGGGTCTTCTCTATAATGTTCTTTATGATTCGCCAATTTTTACTTTTTGATTAATTTAGACCTTTCTCCTGTACCTGCCCAGAAATAGCATTCCGGTGTATATGCCTTGTTACTTGTAATGCCTATTTAAGACTGAAATAACTTCGTAAAGCCTTAAAACACCTAAATATAATTTTTGTCGACATTTATGTACATTAATTTGTACATAACCAATACTGTCATTTTGACAGTTATTAACCGTACCACGTAAAAGAGAGAACTTAAAACCGAGACTTTATAATCCTGTATAAATGTAGGCGTAAATATAATTTTGTTGGCATTTATGGGCATTAATTTTGTCAAAGAAAGAGTTTGAAAGTAGGATTTTGTAATCTTGCATTAATATAAGTGTGAATATAATTTTGTTGGCATTTATCGATATTATTTTATTGACTGTCATCTTGACAGTTATTAACTGAACCATGCAAAAAGCAAGAGTTTAAAAGCGGGATTTTGTAATCATGTGTAAATATAAACATTGATAAAAGTGTAGATATAATCTTGTCAGCATTTATGTACATTAATTTATCGACTTTCACCTTGACAGTTATTAACTGTGCCACCCAAAAAAGAAAGAGTTTGAAAGCTGTATTTTTAATCCTGCATGAACATAATTTTGTCGGCATTTATGCACATTATTTTATTGACTGTCATCTTGACAGTTATTAACTGTGCCACCTAAAGAAAAAAGGGTTTAAATGCAAAATTTTGTAATCCTGCGTAAATATAAACATGCATAAAAGTTTAAATATAATTTTCAGTTGTTATTTATAAACTGTTATCATGACAGTTCCATACCATATAAAATAGAAAGAGTTTAAAAGCGGAATTTCACAATCCTACGTAAATAAAAGTGTGAGTATAATTTTCGTTGGTATTTTTGCACATCAATTTATAAACTGTTATCATGACAGTTCCATACCATATAAAATAGAAAGAGTTTAAAAGCGGAATTTCACAATCCTACGTAAATAAAAGTGTGAGTATAATTTTCGTTGGTATTTTTGCACATCAATTTATAAACTGTTATCATGACAGTTCCGTACCATATAAAATAGAAAGAGTTTAAAAGCGGAATTTCACAATCCTACGTAAATAAAAGTGTGAGTATAATTTTCGTTGGTATTTTTGCACATCAATTTATAAACTGTTATCATGACAGTTCCGCACCACATAAAAAAAAAAGTTGAAAAGCGGGATTTTTATCGAGAGGACTTACAAAGAAGTAGAGACTATTTAAGTTAAAAGATTAGGCTCGAAACCCTTCATTGTGATTAAATATGCCATGTATTTAATGGCAACAAATGAAATGGATTTTGTGAATGGATTTTGTGAATGGACGAGTATTTTGCTCTCTAAATTTTATTTAAATGTTATTTAAATATATTCACTATTTCTTGTTTATAAATTTGTGAAGAAGATTGCACAGAATTAACATCAAATGAGTAGTATGAATATTTGTGTTTCATTTTTAGTTTATATTTGGATGTACCTTAAAGATGTTTGAAAATTGTTGTTTAATGAATTTTTAAAAACGATTTTTTTAAACAGTCATTTACTTTTTTTTGAACTAACATTATTTTGGGAAGGCTACTTCTGTTTTTTATATTCGTGATTCAAGACTTCATATATATTATTCTTATGTGTTCACAACAGTGTGACGATCTTGTACTTCAGAAACCTAAAATTGGAACAGAGAAGCTATCTGTTTAATTTTGTTCATCACTGGGGGAAAGATAATAAGATTTTAAATAGAAATGAAAATAGAAAGGAATTTTGAAATAGGAAAGGAAAAGAAAGAAAGGAGTAAAAGAATAGTGATCAAAGAACGTAAGATAAGATTTATTTCAACAAAGCGGCTATCACAAGCCCAAACGGGCCGAACTCACAATTTAGTGTCAGTACAAAATCATAAAATTGCAATCAATAAAAAGTCAAACGATAAAAATTCGTAAAGTTAAAACGGGGAAAGCAAATTTTAACAAAAGTCTAACTGGCACGAATTACAAAGCTCGTAATTGCAAAATAAACACTAAAACTATAAGATAAAAGTGGAGTGAGAAGGGGGGGGGGGGGGGTATTGATTCAAAATTTCAACTATGTGAGGGATGAACGTTCTTCTATATCTTTCAGTGGAAACTCTTATTGGGGCAAGAAGGGGGATTTTTCTTGAAACAGAACGTGGGGGGGGGAGTTCGGAAGGGTAAATGTTCACTAAGTAAAAGAGAAGTAGAACGAGGGTTATTTACGGCATCGTGGGCAAAACGCAAGGAAATTTGTGCTCTCCTTTCCTTAAGGGTGACTAGATTTGCTTTCCGAAGAAGGGAAATATTAGGCACTTTACCCTCATCGAAGATAATTCTTAGGCACCTTTTTTGGACTGCCTCTATAACACCAATTTACAAAGGGAAAAATAATCAAATCTTATCTAAGGTAATTTTTTAATTCTAAAGATATTTATTCAGTAGTGTTGGTTTACAAAAACTTAGGGAGGACCCAAATGTTTTTTTTCAAAATCTAGGGGGAGGGGGTAAATTTGCTGTTTTTTTCAATTGAAATGCCAAAAAAGGACATTTTCAACGAAAATATTATGGGAAAAGTGTATTTTGGAAATCTAGGGGGGGGGGCAAAAAATCTAACGGGGTCACAGTCCATTCCTCCCTCCCCATTGATGCCATTGTATTAATTAGATTCGGGTGGAAAACATGAAGCAAGCGTAAGCAATGTTGGGCACTCTGATTAGGGATAACTATCGACAAGTTGGTGTTGAAGGTTAGCCGCTCTTTGTATCTAATTCTATATGAGGATGTAATGAAAAGGTGCTATGCGGTGCGATTGGTAACTCATTGGATACAAAAGGAACCAATGAGATATTTTGTACAAGTACGACAACTCCCCAATGAAAGTTGTGGGTAGTAAACCAATGCAAAGCCAGGTTGTTTTGTTCACTTTTGGGTTTCATCAGGGTAGGGTATTTTTAATATCGAAAGGATCGTTTATATTATAAAGAACAAGTACATTAAAATCAAGTTGCCATCAAGCCATTGGCCAATTGGAGACAAATCCAAGATAGATAGTCTGAGTGAGAAGTAAAGCTGGCATAAGCCTTTTTCAGGAATGTATAGAAAAAATGATGTCATTTTCACTTGTTGTTAAATTTTGTCTATCATCCTAGGGTAGAACTAAGGTAGATAGCTATAGAACTAAGGGGTGATCGAGATTTTTGTTTTGACTTATGAAGGAAAACGTCGACTGGACTTGAATGCAAAAAAGGGGAACTGAATTCACTTGTAGTGTGAAGATAGATGCGGCACACTTTTGTATAAAGTAAATGAGAAGGATGAAATATATCATTAATTTATTAGAAACTTTACTATTAGATTTTTACCACAGTTGGGCGTATCTCTAATAGTAAAACGTATTGAATCCGGTCGGGTTAAATTATGCACGTTTTTTCTCTCTTTAATTTTTGAATCTGGTTGTATATCACACTTCAGTGAAAGCTGAAATTAAATACGATATGTTGATAAATATTTAGTGATTGACCTCTTCAGAAGGAAACATGTTGTTTAAACAATCCTTATTTCACAATATGCACAGAATTTGTTGTCAACAGATTTTCTTAGCTGCTTCCACCTTTATTTACATTTTTTCCAATTTTTCTTTTTTTATACATATAAGATTGTCCTTTGTTCTTTGCATTACATTGGAGTACTGACGCTTCTTGACTACCAAAGCCCGTGTGTTGCTACACTAGGCTTGATATCTGAGTTCCGCATTATATATTTTAAACAATGACGATTGAACGTTATCTATGTCTACAAGTCTTTAAGGTGATGTTTAAGAAAGTTATAGATGGTGTTATCGATGAAAGATCAGTGGAATGTTATGTATGTCATTTTTAAAATAGATATGTCCAATTTTTTCTGCACACTCCCTAGATAACATGAAAAAATAAATGACGATTCATTTCCAATGTTTAAGGTATGAATGCACGCAATGAAGGAAAATGATATTGAATTTGAGATCAGCTTTAGCAACACACTGCAGGGTCGATGCCAGGACCTTAGTGGTCATGAAGTGTCGATATCCTAGTAAACACGAGGAAAATTATATGTTTATAAGAAAAAGTGGGAAAAATGTAAATGAAAGTAAAAGTGACCCGAAAAATCTGTTGACTGCATTTTTTTATGTTATAAAGTAAGAATTGTTTTATCAACATTTTTCCTTCTGAAGAGGCCAGCTACTAAATATTTACCGATAAGTTTACTGTTTTTACCACAGTGATGAGAAATCACTAAGAATAAAATTTATTGTAACTAGTTGTATATTGCACTTATCAGTAAAAATTGATATCTAGTACATATATATACATATATCTAATACATATATTTCCTTTAAATAAAAACCTGATAAGAATAAAATTAATAGAAACCCAGGTGAAATTGGTTCACTGTTGAACTTCGTCAATGATTTCACTCAGGAATATTAGGTGTCGGCAGTGTTGCGTATTTTGATGTACCTTAAAACGACGACCGAAAAAAAAAATGACAAAAAAGGAAAAAAACAACGTGGATAATTTTCAGCGTGTGAATAAGGAGAACAAAGCAGATATTTTGACAAAGGGCTCCCCTAACCCTTCTTCAGGGCTCAAGAAATATGAATAATATAAAAAAAAACTAACTTTTGAAAGCACTGAAGAATAAAACCAAATTTGAACACAAAGTAAGAAAAAAAAATACAAAAAGTGTCACATAGTTGCAACAAAAGGGAAAAGTGTCCACACAGAAGATTTTTCTGTTCAAGATTTTTTGTCTCTTGACTTCCACAGAGGTTAGTTGTTAGTTTTTTTTTTTGTTTTGTTTTTTATTATATATATTCTTTAGTATTGGAGACGGCTTAGTGGAAGTCTTTATCGAAATATCTGCGTCGTTTTCATTATTAACTAGCTGCAAAATATCCTTGTTAATGTTATGTCTTTTTGTTTCTTTTTTTTGCTCTTTGTTTTTGTGTATGTCAGGTGTAGCTGTTTTGCTTGTTTTTCGGCCTTCATTTGGACGATTCACTTAGATACAGATATTTTCTTAAAAATATAGTCTGATCCAAAAAAATGAACTAATTATTATTTAATTTTAACGTTGGTATGTAATGTATACCGAGTTTTTAACTTGAACCACAGGGGAATGTTCTGCGTCCTTTTTTACTGTTTATTCTGAAAAGGGGTTTTGTTGACTTTGTTATTATTTTTTATTGCTTATTTTGTAATTGTGAAATTGTGTCAGCTTTTGATAAC
Organism: Artemia franciscana; assembly: GCF_032884065.1. Taxonomy (NCBI): domain Eukaryota; kingdom Metazoa; phylum Arthropoda; class Branchiopoda; order Anostraca; family Artemiidae; genus Artemia; species Artemia franciscana. The sequence goes on along the minus strand of NC_088869.1, from coordinate 55,571,796 downwards.
TTCTAATTTGAAAAGGTATATAAGTTTATCATTATGACGTGTTTAATATTGTATGGTTTATTTTGGTTAAGTTTTTCGCCTTTTACTATGAGTTCCGTCATCTTTGTATATCATTTTGTATATATTTTTAACAGTCACGTACATTGGGTACTTTTGGATTTGTGAACACTCTCCCCTCCTTTGGAGCTATTGACATTCTTACGATTCTTCCTCTAATCTTGTGTATTCTGCATGTAATTTGGCAATTGTTTGTATAAGTTTTATCTAAATTATGCCTGTCCTTGGAATGCCCCTTTCTTGAAATGAATTAGTGCTTGCATGTATGTTTTTAGCGATGATTTTTTTTCTTATTATTACGTGATTAGATAGGGGATGTTTCAATTTTGGGCTGTAAAAAATATTTTCGTTTTGGTTACTTATTGATAGCTGTTAGGGATTCTTAACCATTGTTGGATGAATTTTACCAAAGCTACGATTTTACTAAATGATTTCTGGAAAAGTAGGCTGATGAGCGTTAGTATGTAGAGATTATGATTCAACTTACTTTTATGTGGAAACGTTGAACTAGAAATGGAAAGAAAGAAGATGAAATCCTAATTTGCACACCTTTGGGTAGGAAAATATCAATAGGAAATTCAAAAAATGACCCTCCTGAAAGGGTACCTGGTAATCCTTGTAATTTGTCTTTTGGTACAGTAACTCTGAACGAGGTCAACGAGGCTATTGCCTCCAAACGAGGATTAGTCCCTCATTTCGCCACCATTGTGAATAAAATCATAATTTTTTTTACGGCCACACAGAAGGGATTCTGTTTTTTTTTTCCTCTGAGAAATTAAAAAAACATAGCTGCGATCAAAATCATTTTTATTTTCGATGTGGCTTTCAGTAGCTTTTTGTTGCAGCACTTGTATTTCTATTAAAAACAAAAGACCATGCAATAAAAAAAAGAATCTACATATAATACACAACACTTTATAAACGGACGGCAATAAAAGTGGGTCAGAACTAAGATAAAATGAAAAATAAAAACTGCAGAATATATGAAGGATCTTAGTAAATTCAAAATATCGATCGAGTAATTAAAATCAAACAAAACAGCTGCTGAATTTAAAAAAAAAACTTAACTGTGTATTAATAAGAAAACTAAAAGGTCAAATATATTAAAAAAGAAAATCCCAATAAAATAAAATGGCATATGGAGTTACAAGAGGGAAAAGCAATGTTTAAAATAAGCTCAAACGGGCACATCTTGGCTCAAAAGCGTCTTTTCTTATCAACATGCTACTCCCCCTCCCCTCGGACCTCATCCACTGTAGATGTTTGCACGGTATACTCTTGTGCGTATTATTGTTGTTCACATACGTATGGGTAAGGACACGCGGTATCCATGTATCAAAACCTATGCTACGATTATGTTTATTTCAGGGTAGTCTCCCAAAGGAGGATAAATATTGTGAATTATGTTACGTATTGCATAATGCCGCCTCTATGTTTTGCTTATGACTATTTTTTCTAAGAGTAATTTCTCTAGTCTGTTGTAATTTGCCTAAATTAAAGGTATTTTTATGACCTGTTTGTTTATACTTTTTATTTATAGATGCCTGGGATTTTCAAGGTAAGCGTAGGCCTTATACCCTGTATTTGAAAAAAGTAAACTAAACTTCTTCCGTTGTAATTTGTTTTCCAAGTCTTGCCCCCCTCTCTCCTTTGATGCACGTACCTGATTAAAAGTCTTCTCGTTTTTTTGTTTTTTTTTCACGTCTTTGCTGTAACTACTTTGTACTTGTACAACCACAAAATCTATTTTTCTTTTCTTTTTGCAACATATTCAAAAGACATGTATTAGTGCTCGGAAAACTTTGCTGATTTGGCATTTATGAATAAATTGAAAAAATTATGGCCAGCTGTTTGTTTCAAGCAAATAATTTGCGACCAAATCCTTTATATTATTTGATGATACTAGCCAGCCCTTTAAATCCCTGCGAGCTCGCGACAACTCAGCTATCAGGTAATCAGAATACGTCTAAGGTTTAGAAGTACATTGTGTAGATGCTGCTGATAATAATTTTCCCCTTTTCATTATCTTTCCTTCAATGGTATCGCAACAAAAACTAGCTGTCACAATTCATAATCTGACCTGCCAACTCTCTTCTTTGAGTTTTGGAACCTTTAATGGTTGCTTTTTCCTTATTTGCTGCTATTTTTGCTTAAAAACCCAAGACATTTAACTACAAAATAACTCAAGCACTTCCTTTAAATACTTTGACAAGCTTGTAGTTCGTATGTATACAAATAATGTACACAATGTACGGTGTGAAGCCAACATTCAACGCTTAGCAGTAACTATTAGTCCTACACAGTGATAACTCTCTGCTGCTGCACATGTTGGTGACAGCGACTGAACTTTCTTGCCAAAGCTGCAATCTATGGCAGTTAAGTAGAATCTCCTTGGTATGGATCTCCTGGTATGGATTGCCAAGCTCAGATATAAATCTGCTTTCCGCCGAATAACATCATTTTGATTTCATTCTGTTTGCATCGTCAATTCCTTGACATATCATACGACATCGTGTGATCATGAGAACATTTGGATTTGCTGCTCTTTTGAGAAAAGCAACTAGACCGTTATATAATCATGTTAATAAGGTCATAAGCATGATCGTATTCATTTAGTATTCTGGGCCCATCTTTACCTCCCAAATGTATTGTGCTGGATCCTGATATAGAATTTCCTTTGTAGCTAGATTTCCGCAGTATATTATTTTTTTGTTAACGTCAACTCGATGAAATAAGCCTAAGGTTATATACATACGTTCTAGAAAATCACAATCTAACGTCCTCTATTGAAATAAACGTTATGTCCTTTTTAACTGATGGTTTCGATTCTCAAACTAAGAATCTGATCATCAAAGTAAATTCCTATTTACAGTCTAATCGAGGATTTTGATTTCAATTCACAATCCAAAAATCAAATTCTAAAATCCACAATCCAGAGAATTAGAAATTCTCTAGAAGATAGAAAAACCTTTCCTCCCTGCTAAACTATATAACTATTTTCTTGAATATTTTCTAATTTTGTCTTTAATATTCGTTTTTGTTTTCCTTGACAGGCCCAAAGAATCTCAGCCTTGATTGTTTTGGATGGGGGGAGAGAAAGTCAGGGAATGACAATAAAACGGGTTAATACTTTTCCATATATTCAACAATTCTAATAACTATGCCAAAATTCAATTTCCTTATACTACCCTATTTTGGGGATTTTTTTCAAATTTGATGTGGATTTCAATTGAAGTTCTGGCATCTTTTTTGCTCATTTAATAGATGGCAGTAAAATTATGTAGTTTTTAAACTTTGAAATAGAGTAATCGGGTATAGCAGTTTCTGCTTGAGATATTGCACTTATTCTTGGTAATATAGTTAATCTGATTCTTCTCTTATATTCAAAATCTATATCATAAAGGCTTCAGATATCTGTTCTTGGCTTAGATAAGTAAAATCCTTAGAAAATGGTTTAGATTGAGCTATCATAAAGTTCGATTAAATATCAGCAAAGATACAGGCTAGTATAAGACATGAGACAGATAGAAAAAAGGGTTAATGTGTAGAGAAGCAGCTCCCCAGAAGGAGGCATGATAAAACAAAAAGAGATTACTGATTCTATACTTTTTATGATTCAAGATGTATTTCTGAAAATTCACCCCATCAACATGTTCTTAAATATATCCCTAGCCTATATAGGCCTACAAAACTGACATAAAAATAAAACAGTAATGAAGGTCAAGAATAGTGGCTTTCCAGAAGGAACCACTCCCCTCCCCCTGGTGGACATATATATATATATAGCCATAGTGGTAAAATTTCAGTTCAGCTACTTTTCACTATCTTGGAAAGAGGTTAGGTTAGGACATTGAAACCTTCAGGGATGGGTCTAAAGACTAAAGTATATCCTAGGAAGGTATTTTGAAGTACATACCTCTACTCCTTCTCCCTTTAGAGGTCAGTGACCTTTGATGACCTAAAAATTCTTGTGTTATGAAAATGAAACCTTGCAAAACAGATCTTCTGCATAAATGAAGTGCATGAAAACTCTTGTCAGCCTCATAAATTTGTTCATTCCTAATTTGTAGGGTTTCAAAGTTCTGCAAATGTATTTCCTAAATTAAAAAAAAACCATTACTACCACTTAAATTCTATGGTAAATGTTTAATTTTGTTCCAAGTGCTCTAAACTGGAAACTATGCTGCAAAACAGCATAGTTCGCAGTTTAGAGCACCTAGCAATGCCATTTCTAGAAGTACATCCATTTCTGGTTGACCCTCCTCCTCTATGGTGCAAACTAAAAATGCATAAAGTAAGCTTTCTTACAGGTAACATTACCTATAGAGTGAAGCATATTAGTCCATGAGCCCTGCAGGCAGCAGGGTAAGGTCTGTATTATACATTTATGTAATAAATCTTGTTGGAGTTTATTTATTCATTTATTTTTTAGTTTTATCACTCTTTGTTGAATAAATATAGAATGCAGACCTCACCCTGCTGCCTGCTGGGCTCATAGACTAATACACTTTGCTCTATAGGTAATGTTACCTATAAGAAAGCCCACTGTACACATTTTTAGTCTCACAAGAGAGGGATTTTATAAACCTAAAAAACAGATTTGCTTTTCTAACAATGACAAAGAAACAATATGCAATCATCAGAATCCTGCTATATGCAGTAATATGCACTTTAGAATACTTGGAACAAAACTAAACAGTTATCAATTCTACTCAAGTATCAGGAATTACATTTTCAGAACTAAAAACTGAGTAAAAGAAACTGATAACTGAAAATTAGGGTAAAATTTTGCTTTGTCAAAATTTCAATAGATATAAACATGTCAAGTAGGCAAATTTCTAAGACTTAGAAATCAGAAGAGAGTTAATATGGAAGCTTGACAATACTTCCCAGTGTATGTTTCTGCCCCTATATTCATTACTAAAAGGCTCATTTTCCTAACCAGACCCCTTTCCCTTTCAAAAAGTAGCTAAATTAGAGTATTACCTATCTTTGTTTGTTATTATTTCTATTGATTGATCTGTTTTAAACCATAAAAATGGTTACTTTACAGAGACTTCAAGATATACTGTCTAGCCTAAGTGACTGTTCTGAATATTGGATAAAAAAATACCTTGTTAAATGAGTTAATGTGAACAATAATAAATAAAAACATTACAATCTTAGTATTGTAAATATGCTGTATGTTATAAAGGAAGAATTTCATAATTTTTTACATAGCCTAGGACCAAGAGCATAGCTCCAGTATTTTTATTGGGGGGAGGGGTTCCACATCAAGATAGTCAATGAGTATGGGTTATCCTTCAGGGGAAAGCAGTGGCAGTTCTGGCCATCCCAATGTGCTTATACTTACATTAAATGTTATTATATCAATGTTATATTAAGTAAGTAACTTACTGCCAACTATGACCTCTGCTTTATTCTAATAAAGATAAAATTTTAGGAAATACAAAATGATATGTTAGAAAATGTAATGTATAAATGTTAGATTATATATTTAAAATCTTTGCCCCTAAAATTTCTGCACCCAGGAAAAGTGACCCCCTCAACCCCTCTCCTCTAAAACCACCTCTAGGGAAATAGGTGTTTGAAAATTTATGCAAATTACAAGCCTAGATGTGTTTTAAAGATGTCTAAAAATTCATATGATTCTGTTCCAAATTTTCTCTTATTACTGTAAGGGAAAACCAAGTCTCTTTGCCAAAAGAGACCATCACAAATATCAGCAAACACTGTGGTTATTCATTAGATGACATTAATTGGATCATGTTTGTTAAGTTATGTGGTCAAAGTTAAGCTGCTTTCACTGTTAAGATTGTCTTCACTTTCTGTTATTGTGCTATTACTTTTTCAAAAAAAACCTTTTCTGTTTATTTAATTACATTTCATTAAATTGTAAAGCTTTATGAGTACAATACTTCTGGAAGGGCTGAAAAAAACTGTCAATATTTTGGGTATCTCTATTTGGATTCTGATGGATAATCAAAAATTTTGTGGTAACACACTGTAAGTAAGAAGCAACCTGGCTCAATAGTAACCAAAACTCTAAAAAAGAATGTTGTTACCAATAGATATATAAAAAAATTGGCTTATTATGCTGATTCCAAATATACAAGTTTCATTAAGTTTAGTCTTACCCATCAAAAGCTACAAGCCTGAGAAAAATTGTCTGATTTTCAAAAAAAAGAGGAAAGACCCCCCAGAAGTCATAGACTTTTAATGAAAAACACATCGTCAGATTCAGCATATCAAAGAACCATACTGTAGAGGTTTCAAGCTCATATCTGCAAAAATATGGAATTTTGTAATTTTTGCCAGAAGAAAGATCATTCATGTGTGTTTACTTGTTTTTATTTTCCAGGGGTGATTGTATCAACCCAGTTGGCCAAGAACATCAGGAGGTGGTACTTTCTAGTTCTAGTTCCCTTTTTAAGTGACCAAAAAAATTGGAGGGTGACTAGACTCCCTCCAACACCACTTTTTCCCAAAATTGTCTGATTAAAATTTTGAGATAAGCTTTTTTCTCAGCATAGTTGAAAGGGCCAACAACTCTGTCTTTGGGCATAAAATGACCCATTAAAGCCCCTGGAGAAAGGTTTTTAAGTTGCAAATTTGCTCATTGTTTTTTTTTCTATTGGAAAGTTTAGTTTTTGGATTGGAGGGAAGGAAAAATTTTCTGCTGGGAGAATCTTCCATGGAGAGGGAAGTTTCCAGGGGGTAAACTCTCCAGGGGAAATTTACACTGGGTGAATCTGCCAGGTTCCCTATTCAAAATTTCTTAATAGGTCATGCTTTCTCTTTAGTGACTCAATTTTATGTGTGGAGATGTTAAGGAAAATTGTCTGGTGGAATTGTCCAGAGGATATTTCTATGGGGAAAGGGATTTTTCCATGGAGGTGGATCCAGGTATCCTGGTGTTTTTTAAAAAACAATCAGGAATTAAATAAAAAAACGATCAGGAATTAAACAAAAAACGAGTTAACAAAAACGGCAAAATATAGAAATTCTCAACCTTCTCTTCAAGGGAAACATTTCTGATTATAGTTGTTTCTGATATGAAGAATTTTTCAATGAAGAATTTCAATTTTTGTTTTTGTTGCTCCAACCAAATCATATAGAAAAGTGTTTGTGGAAAACACGAAAGGGGTCACTCAGTCACAAATTAGAACTTCTATTTTCCTTACTAATGGTCAAAATCTATTGGCAGACAGCCAACGATGGGACAACTCACATTTTTCCAGGGGTTTTCCCTATTCTGCTCTCTTTCCTTTGGTTTACTTATAGTTACTTTATAGGCCCAAATATCTAGGGGGGCCGTGGCCCCCTCTGCTAGTGCCCGCATTCCTTGTACATATATCTTCTGAACATTTACTTCATAAAGCTAATTTTTTTTACTCATGATGTTTGTTGATTCATTAGGAAGGGTTATGATTATTTAAAGTCTTAGTCTGTGCATGGTTTCACTGAATAGCTGATGCATTATTTTTCCTAATTCTGTTTACATGTTTTTACCTATTTTTCCTAATTCTGTTCCCATGCAGTGTCAAATTTGTCAAAATTATTGGGATAAAATTAAACTACTAAAAAAATTAATATACCCTCCAGTTCCAACATTGAGACTATGTTTCGTACTGTGTTCTTTCACATCTTAATTGCAGTGTTCTACTGATATATATATATATATATATATATATATATATATATATATATATATATATATATATATATATATATATATATATATACATATATATACATATATATACATATATATATATATATATGCTTACCTTATACCTTAGATCCTCCTGTGCCTCCAGAGGCACCCAGGGCATCCAAGAAGAGTCTCTAGTTGTCTCTGAAACTTACGGCTGCAACAATATCTTCATACTCCAGCTGTATTGAGACATGAACGTGCTGCAGGTTTTTGTTTTACATAGGACAGAGTGTGTTTTTGGGTCTTCTTCTGTGGCAGGTACCTTCAGGTAACCAGACAAATGTAGATTTAGGCATTCTGGAATCATCTGGTAGCTCCATCTGCGCCTTTGTATAGTCTTGATGAGGGATGGTTGACCTGTGATATTTCTAATGTGCTCATTTGTTAACTTCTGGGTCCAGTGGATACCAAGAAGTCTACATGGGCACATGTTTTTTAAAGCCTGAATTCTTCTCTCTTGCTCTTGGTTTAGACGCCATGTTTCAGATGCATAGTGGAGGACAGGCTAGATGTTGCTGTTGAACAGGCAGAGCTTGAGCCAGAGAGAGAAAGTACTTGACCTCCAAACTTTTTTGAGCCTGTTGAAGGTCCTGCTAGCCTTTCCAATTTGGGTGATGACTTCTTTGGCTGTGGATCCCATGTTCTTGATGGAGTCCAAAACTTTCTGCCTGTCCAATTTGGGTTATGATTTTTTTTGGCTGTGGATCCCATGTACTTGATGGTGCTGCCAAGATATTTGAAATGGACCACTTGTTCCACATCCTTGTCATTAAATTTTATGTTCATATGTGAATTGCTAGATGTCATGCCTTTGGTTTTACTGACATTGATATTGAGTCCAAAACCTTCTGCTTTTTTGTTTAAAGTTCGTGAGCAGTGCCTGAAGCCGTGATTTGCAGGTTTTGAGGATGGCAATATCGTCAGCAAACTCTAGGTTGCTCAGGAGGTGATCATTCAGGGGTAGCCCAGTTGAGTCGATGTTCCTCAATACGAAGTTGATGACAACTGCAAACAGTTGCAGAGATAGCATGCACCCTTGTTTCACCCCAGAGAGGATGGAAAATTTACGTGAATTTCCCTCTGCTGTCTTCACACATCAGACTGTATCTTCATACATCGCCATGATGAAATTTACTATGATTTCAGGGATACCATAGTGGCAAAGGAGCTTCCAGAGAGACTGGTGGTCTAATGAGTTGAGCGCCTTTTTGATGTCTATGAAAATCATGTAGAGTTTATTGCACCATTCGCAACTCTCCTCTGTGAGCATTTGGAGGGTGAATAGCAGGTCTGTGCAAGAGCGGTTTGGGCGGAAGCCATGCTGCTCATCACGCAGGTATTCATCAGATAACAGTTTGCCAGGAACCATAAGCAGGCTGATGCCTCGCCAGTTGTTACAGAGCTTGGTATTGCCCTTCTTGAAGAGCTTTACAAGCGTACTGTGGCGCCATTCTGAGGGTGATTTTACTGTTATCCAGATGGTTCCAAAGAAGTCTTTCCAGTAGATGACGCAGGTATCCATGGAGCATTTCAGCATTTCTGTCGTGATGCAGTTGTCTCCTGGTGATCTGGCGTTTTACAGCTTTTTCACTACCTTTAGAATTTGTCTTCAGTCAGGGGCTCGGCGTTGATGTCTATGAGATTTGAGGATCTTCGGTGATGGAGATTGGCTCGTCTGGGGATGGTCTGTTCGGGATTTGGTCGAAGCGGTTGGCCCACACCTCCTTCTCCTTGGGACCGGTAACCAGCATGCCGTTTTCATCCTCCACCGGACCATTGTTGACTCTCTTCTTCCCGATAATCGTGTTCGTTATCTTGCACAACGACCTGCTGTGTCCATTCTTAGCAGCTTCTTCAGCTTTCGCGGCCTTTGCTTTGTAAAAGTGGTGTTTGTCTTGGCATACGCTCTTTTTGACAGCTTTATCAATCTGTCTGTAGTTCTCGGTCTTGTAGATGGGATTTGCGTAGATCTTGTAGATCTGATTTGCGTCATGACAGGCAAGGATATGAAGTTTTGAGACTTTCCTCTCCTCTATGAGCTGCCAAGTGCGGTCCGATAGCCACTGGTACTTCGGTTTCTTGTGGTGCCCAATGGTCTTCCTTGCTGACTCAATGCAGAGGTTCTTTATCTAGTCCCATATCATCTCTAGGTCGTATAGGTAACTGATGTATAGTGCTTTAAACTTGTTGCTAAGTTTGGTATGTAATTCATGCCTGGGTCGGTCTAGGAGCCTACCAGAATCAAATTGAGGTTCTGAATTGGGTATCTTTTTCTCATTCTTCTTCAACTTCAAGGGGAATTTAGTTACTAGCATGTTGTGGTCTGATACAACGTCGGCACCTCTATATGCTGTCACATCTTGTATACTAGAGCAGAACTATATATATATATATCAAGTGCTGCCTCCTATCACCAGATCATTAGCCATTGCAAAGTCGATAAGCATCGTTCCATTCTCGCTATGCAGGCCCATGTCGTGCCTACCGAGTGCCTGTGGGCAGTAGGACTCATCGTTGCCACCGATGGCGTTTAAGTCGCCGAGGATGCACATGATGTCATGTTTCGGAATGTTATTGACCACCGCCTGTAGAGTTTGGTACAATTCTTCTTTGGTATCGACTTCTGCAACGTTAATGGGGGCGTAGGAGACTATTACAGAAAGTTTTGCTTGAACAGTGAAACGCGCTACGAGAATTCTTGGCGATATGCGAGTCCGTTTCAAGAGAGATCTTGAGGTTTCCCTCGTCGTGATGAGTACAACTCCTTGTTCATGCCTGCTTTTGGCACTTCTGCGACGTTAATGGGGGCGTAGGAGACTATTACAGAAAGTTTTGCTTGAACAGTGAAACGCGCTACGAGAATTCTTGGCGATATGCGAGTCCGTTTCAAGAGAGATCTTGAGGTTTCCCTCGTCGTGATGAGTACAACTCCTTGTTCATGCCTGCTTTTGGCAACGCTGTAGAGGATTACTTCAGACAGTGCCAGGATGTCTATATGGTATCAGCGCATCTCCTTGAGTACTTGTTCGGTCTTCGATAGTTGGGACATCGCGTGGATATTCCAAAAACCAAATTGTAGGCTGTTGTTTGCTTTTAAAAATCTTGTCCGGGGGCATGCGTTTGTCGCCATTGGTAGGGGTCCATATCTGAGGCTCTTCTTTAGCGTTTCAGTTGCAAGATAATATCTCCCCAGAAGAGTACTCCTCTGGTTCCTGGAAACGAATAACAAGTCTGTTTCCCGACCCCCCTCCTTTGCCCAAGCTTGGGACTGGCTGCTGAGACTTACGAATTGTGCACCTTAAATAGGCGGAGTTGATATATATATATATATATATATATATATATATATATATATATACTAGCTGTTGGGGTGGCGCTTCGCGCCACCCCAACACCTAGTTGGTGGGGGCGCTTCGCGCCCCCCCCCAAGCCCCCCCGCGCGCGTAAGTCGTTACGCGCCATAATAGTTACGCGCCATTGTAGTTGTGTCCCTATGTCCCACCTGTGAATATAGATATATATATATATATATATATATATATATATATATATATATATATATATATATATATATATATATATATATATATATATATATATATATATATATATATATATATATATATGGTTTTAACTACGTAAAACTTGCGAATATACAACATTCTTTGCTGTCCCATTGTCTTTGCATATAAATATATTGTCAGGTTTACCGACTCTTGAACATGCAACATATAATGGTCCATGGGAAAACAATCTGTATTCAGATCTATACCTCATGATTCTAATGATTGCCCTTGAGCTTTGTTGATGGTGATTGCTAATCGACCATTCCCTGTCCCGGTGTCCCGATCGTCATTTATATCCCCCTGTTTCCCCCGGTGTCCCCGTTGTAGTTGTGTCCCTGTGTCCCGGTCGTCATTTATATTCCCTGTGTCCCGGTCGTCATTTGTATCCCGGTGTCCCGGTCTGTATATACATTCGTTTTTTAGTTTTGTTTTCTCCTTTATTTTTTTCCTTTTTTTTCTTTTTTAATTTATTTAGATTTTTAGATTTTTTAGTTTTTTTTATTAGTTTTTAGTTTTTTTTCTTTTTAGTTTTTTTTGTAGTTTTTACCTTCTTTTTAGTTTTGTTAGTTTTTTTTTTTACTTATGTCCTGGTCGTCATTTATACTCCCTGTGTCCCGGTGCTTTGTTGATTGCTAATCGAACATTCCTTTTGTCCTGGTCGCTTTCTCTTTGAGTGTCGTCATTTATTTTTTTCTTTTTTAGTTCTTTTAGTTTTTACCTTTTTTAGTTTTTTTTAGTTTTTTAGATGAAAATTTTTTTTAGTTTTTTCCTTTTTTTCTTTTTAGTTTTTTATTGGTTTTTACCTTTATTTTAGCTTATTTTTCAGTTTTTTCCTTTTTTTTAGTTTTTTTTTATTTTTTATTTTTTTTAGTTTTTTACCTTTTTTTAGTTTTTTTAGTTTTTTTAGTTTTTTAGCTTTTTTACTTTTTTTATTAGTTTTTAGTTTTTTTTGTAGTTTTTGCCTTTTTTTAGTTTTTTCAGTTTTTTTTTAGTTTTTTATTGGTTTTTACCTTTATTTTAGCTTATTTTTCAGTTTTTTCCTTTTTTTTAGTTTTTTTAGTTTTTTTAGTTTTTTACCTTTTTTTAGTTTTTTTTAGTGTTTTAGCTTTTTTATTTTTTTTATTAGTTTTTAGTTTTTTTTGTAGTTTTTGCCTTTTTTTAGTTTTTTTAGTTTTTTAGCTTTTTTATTATTTTTTAGTTTTTTTTGTAGTTTTTGCCTTTTTTTAGTTTTTTTAGTTTTTTAGCTTTTTTATTTTTTTTATTAGTTTTTAGTTTTTTTTGTAGTTAGTTTTTTTAGTTTTTTACCTTTTTTTAGTTTTTTTAGTTTTTTTAGTTTTTTAGCTTTTTTATTTTTTTTATTAGTTTTTAGTTTTTTTTGTAGTTTTTGCCTTTTTTTAGTTTTTTTAGTTTTTTAGCTTTTTTATTAGTTTTTAGTTTTTTTTGTAGTTTTTGCCTTTTTTTAGTTTTTTTAGTTTTTTAGCTTTTTTATTTTTTTTATTAGTTTTTAGTTTTTTTTGTAGTTTTTGCCTTTTTTTAGTTTTTTCAGTTTTGACGTCACCTGATCCACAGATCCACAGACAACTTATTTTTATATATATAGATATATATATATATATATATATATATATATATATATATATATATATATATATATATATATATATATATATATATATATATGTATATTGGGCATATATATTATTAATTAGGCATGCTTTCATCCATTCCAATTCATGTAAGTCTTCCCTCTTTACTCCGTCCCAAGAAGCTCCAATTTCCTTAAAATCTCTTCTTACGACTTTTTTTCTTCCTATTTGGGGACAGCCTGCTTTTTGTTTGGCCTTAGATGGATGACGGAACGGATATTCTTAGAAAACATGATCTTTGGCAATCTGTCATTTTTCATCAACAAAATGCACAGCTTTGGCACATATTTAAACCTGGTACAGTGCATTGAAGTAATAATTTCCTTATTGCTGAAACTCATTTATTACTTTAATTATTTTGTTAATTTATTGTTTTAGGGTTTGGACTCACACTGGAATATCAATGATTGATTGTTTATTGATAAACATTGGATGCTCTAGTTTTGCTTATATAGCCACTAGAATTATTTTACCAAGATGTATCACTACTTTTCTTGACGTTAACATTAAAGGAAAAGATCTCAACAAAATAAATCAGCCTGTAATGTAAGTTTTGTTTCTTTTAATTTTTAGTTTCAGAGCTAATTGCGGAGTAGTTCACAATTAATCATATGTAGAGACCAAGCATCAAAGAACAATTCTTCAAAGATTAATAACATACTCGTTATGTATAGGTCTATATATACATGTACACACACACACACATATATATATATATATATATATATATATATATATATATATATATATATATATATATCTATATATATAAAAATAAGTTGTCTGTCTGTCTGTGGATGGATGGATCAGGTGACGTCACCTGAAAAAACTGGATCAGGTGACGTCAAAACTGAAAAAACTAAAAAAAAGGCAAAAACTACAAAAAAAACTAAAAACTAATAAAAAAATAAAAAAGCTAAAAAACTAAAAAAACTAAAAAAAGGCAAAAACTACAAAAAAAACTAAAAACTAATAAAAAAGCTAAAAAACTAAAAAAACTAAAAAAAGGCAAAAACTACAAAAAAAACTAAAAACTAATAAAAAAAATAAAAAAGCTAAAAAACTAAAAAAACTAAAAAAACTAAAAAAACTAAAAAAAGGTAAAAAACTAAAAAAACTAAAAACTAAAAAAAACTAAAAAAAAGGAAAAAACTGAAAAATAAGCTAAAATAAAGGTAAAAACCAATAAAAAACTAAAAAAAAACTGAAAAAACTAAAAAAAGGCAAAAACTACAAAAAAAACTAAAAACTAATAAAAAAAGTAAAAAAGCTAAAAAACTAAAAAAACTAAAAAAACTAAAAAAAGGTAAAAAACTAAAAAAAATAAAAAATAAAAAAAAAACTAAAAAAAAGGAAAAAACTGAAAAATAAGCTAAAATAAAGGTAAAAACCAATAAAAAACTAAAAAGAAAAAAAGGAAAAAACTAAAAAAAATTTTCATCTAAAAAACTAAAAAAAACTAAAAAAGGTAAAAACTAAAAGAACTAAAAAAGAAAAAAATAAATGACGAAACTCAAAGAGAAAGCGACCAGGACAAAAGGAATGTTCGATTAGCAATCAACAAAGCACCGGGACACAGGGAGTATAAATGACGACCAGGACATAAGTAAAAAAAAAAACTATCTATATATATAAAAATAAGTTGTCTGTGGATCTATGGATCGTGGATCAGGTGACGTCACCTGAAAAAACTGGATCAGGTGACGTCAAAACTAAAAAACTAAAAAAAGGCAAAAACTACAAAAAAAACTAAAAACTAATAAAAAAAATAAAAAAGCTAAAAAACTAAAAAAACTAAAAAAAGGCAAAAACTACAAAAAAAACTAAAAACTAATAAAAAAGCTAAAAAACTAAAAAAACTAAAAAAAAGGCAAAAACTACAAAAAAACTAAAAACTAATAAAAAAAATAAAAAAGCTAAAAAATTTAAAAAAACTAAAAAAACTAAAAAAAGGTAAAAAACTAAAAAAACTAAAAACTAAAAAAAACTAAAAAAAGGAAAAAACTGAAAAATAAGCTAAAATAAAGGTAAAAACCAATAAAAAAACTAAAAACTAATAAAAAAAGTAAAAAAGCTAAAAAACTAAAAAAACTAAAAAAACTAAAAAAAACTAAAAAAGGTAAAAAACTAAAAAAAATAAAAAATAAAAAAAAATAAAAAAAAGGAAAAAACTGAAAAATAAGCTAACATAAAGGTAAAAACTAAAAAGAAAAAAAGGAAAAAACTAAAAAAAATTTTCATCTAAAAAACTAAAAAAAACTAAAAAAGGTAAAAACTAAAAGAACTAAAAAAGAAAAAAATAAATGACGACACTCAAAGAGAAAGCGACCAGGACAAAAGGAATGTTCGATTAGCAATCAACAAAGCACCGGGACACAGGGAGTATAAATGACGACCAGGACATAAGTAAAAAAAAAAATTAACAAAACTAAAAAGAAGGTAAAAACTACAAAAAAACTAAAAAGAAAAAAAAACTAAAAACTAATAAAAAAAATAAAAAATCTAAAAATCTAAATAAACTAAAAAAGAAAAAAAAGGAAAAAAATAAAGGAGAAAAACAAAACTAAAAAACGAATGTATATACAGACCGGTACACCGGGATACAAATGACGACCGGGACACAGGGAATATAAATGACGACCGGGACACAGGGACACAACTACAACGGGGACACCGGGGGAAACAGGGGGATATAAATGACGACCGGGACAAAAAAACTAAAAAGAAAAAAAAACTAAAAACTAATAAAAAAACTAAAAAATCTAAAAATCTAAATAAGCTAAAAAAGAAAAAAAAAGGAAAAAAATAAAGGAGAAAAACAAAACTAAAAAACGAATGTATATACAGACCGGGACACCGGGATACAAATGACGACCGGGACACAGGGAATATAAATGACGACCGGGACACAGGGACACAACTACAACGGGGACACCGGGGGAAACAGGGGGATGTAAATGACGACCGGGACACTGGGACAGGGAATGGTCGATTAGCAATCACCATCAACAAAGCTCAAGGGCAATCATTAGAATCATGAGGTATAGATCTGAATACAGATTGTTTTCCCATGGACCATTATATGTTGCATGTTCAAGAGTCGGTAAACCTGACAATCTATTTATATGCAAAGACAATGGGACAGCAAAGAATGTTGTATATTCGCAAGTTTTACGTAGTTAAAACCATATATATATATATATATATATATATATATATATATCTATCTATATTCACAGGTGGGACATAGGGACACAACTACAATGGCGCGTAACTATTATGGCGCGTAACGACTTACGCGCGCGGGGGGGCTTGGGGGGGGGGGGGGCGCGAAGCGCCCCCACCAACTAGGTGTTGGGGTGGCGCGAAGCGCCACCCCAACAGCTAGTATATATATATATATATATATATATATATATATATATATATATATATATATTACACGTACAAATAAGCTGAGTAAAACGTAACACTAAAAGAAAACTTTTTTGTTTCTTTTCATTTTTAGTTTCAGATTTAATTACGGAGTAGTTCACAATTAATCATATATAGAGACCAAGCATCAAAGAACAATTCTTCAAAGATCAAGCTTCAAAGATTAATAACATACTCGTTATGTATAGTCCTATTTATACATACACACACACACACACACGCATATATATATATATATATATATATATATATATATATATATATATATATATATATATATATATATATATATATATATATATATATATATATAAACATATTACACGTACAAATAAACTGATTAAAACATAACACGAAAAGAAAACTTCTGAAAACACACATCAAAACTAATGTTAGTCTCCACACTTTTAAACTATAAAAGTGTTCTTAGTTGACTTACTTTTCAAGTAAGAGAAACTTGCAACTTTGGAAATAACTGAGTCGCCTTTTTTTATATAAATTACATTAAAGAAATCCATAAGTATTACAAACACTGCTTGTTTGTTCCTAGCACCACCAGTGTAATTACCTGGTGCCGCCTTGATACGTGACACAGCGCCACCAGTGCCACTACTGTAGGTACTAGGGTATGGTATCGCGGTCAAGATGGGCCATGGTCTCTTGTGCACTATTCTGCCACCAATTCGTAATCTAGTAGGCTGCCCCGGTCAGTCCTGAAGCCTCTAGTGTAAACTTTCTGGCACCAACGATGTTAACCAGTGTAAGTAATACGGCCTTTGGTGCCACGATCAACTCTGACGCGCCACGAATTCTATGAGTTCTTCCCGCACTAATATTCGTATTGTGGTTTTTCCACAGCTATAGCCAGAAGGGATACTACAAGTCTACTTTCTGTGGTATGTATGTGCCACGCTATGGGCCCACAGTATCAAGCCCAAATTCTTCCTCTAATTGTCTTACACCCCTTTAAGAAAGCTATCTTGCATAATATAGGACCCTTTTCCTACAGCAAAAGATTTTACTCTCCAGGCTACCTAGTTGAAAAGAAGTCAAAAGTAGAAATAGACTAAAAGCGTATTTATTTTCATACCAGAATCACAATCCGAACTAACTAAAAATCAACTCAGAATAACGAAACAAAACGCTTTGTGACTCGCCTCTGTGCATAAGGCTCACGTAGCTCTGACCAGGGGCAATGAATGACCTCTTCAAATCGAACTACAATGTTTATTTTTGGATTTTGCGCGCCAAATTTGTACCTGTATCATTCATTGGTCGCCTGCATTTTTAGAAGCCAGCTAATTATCGTACTCTTTCCAGACTTGTCGTAATCAGTCAATCAAGAGAGAATATTAAGAGGGCGAAAGGATATTTAATACTAGCTAGGCTCAGGGTTGAAGTACTGAAATTAAATAGAAATAAAATCAAGTTTACAAAAAGGAAATACATCTGATAAATAGGGCCAAGGGCCCCAACACTGATATCCTGACTTTGATTGCAGTTAGTTTGCTTAGGAATCATACTAAAAGTGGACATAAGCTGTCTAAACTCTTCCTGCTTCTTGTCAAAGATCAGCAAATTTTCTTTCTTTGCATCACCAGGTTCTCCCTATTATATTTTTCTTACTTGTGCTAAATTTTAGTGCTATATGAACTAAAGAATGGAAAAGTATCTGGCATTGACGGTATACATCCTGAACTATTGAAATATGGTGCTGGAGTTCTAGCTGAGCCGCAAAAACCAAGTGTTAATGCAGATATGGGGCACTGAGGATATTCCCACAGATTGGAAGAAAGGGGTTATAGTCAAACTATTTAAGAAGGGCAGAACGGTTGATTGCAACAATTGGTGAGGCATCACCCTGCAGTCTGCAGGAAGCAAAGTGCTTTAGCAAGTACTCTTGAATGACCTTCAGACAAAAGTTGACACCATACTCAGAGATGAACAGCATGGCTTCCGACCAAGTAGGCCATGTTCTGACTTGATGTTCAGTCTTAGACTCTTATTGAAAATTCTAATGAATGGCAGACTGAAATCATAATGGCTTTAATCGATTTCGCGAAGGCTTTTGACTCAGCCCATGGAGTTTCGTTATGGAAAATACTGCGCTACTGTGATTTCCCTGATAAAATTGATGAACAAATGTGTACTGTTTGGACTGACAATGGGGACATGACTGAGTGAGTTCAAAGTCAACTCAGACGTTTGACAGGGGGTATATTTTGTCCCCAATACTGTTGACGATACTCATTGACTTTTGTTCTGTGGCTGCGCAACTTCAACGAGAGTCGTATTTTATTTGACGTAGATTTCGCAGACAAAATAGCACTCCTTTCCCACTTAAGAGAGGAGCTTCAATACAACATAAATGAGCTCTCGAAGGTAGGTGAACGAACAGGTTTGGCAAAGTGCACACAGAAGACGAAAATTATGCGCAATAATGTGAATAAACTACCTGCTGAGCCGCTGATAATTAAAGAAAATGACATGGAAGAGGTTGAGAAATTTAGATATCTTGGGAGTCTATTGAGCACCTATAGGAGCCCCGATCGTGAAATGGCCACACTATCACGTACACAGGAGGCTCCTTTGACAAGTTAAGTAACGTGTGGAGAAGTACCAGTTTCTCTTTAAAGATGAAATGGAGGCTCTTCAATAGTAATGTTCTGTTACTGCTGATGTATGTTTCTGAAAGCTGGGCGCTGAAAAAGCAGCTAGAGAAAAGAATCCAAAGTTTTGAAAATAATTGTCTTTGACGAATTGTCGGAATCGGCTGGACGGACAAAATTGCCCATTCAGTCATTAGAGAGAAGACTAAACAGCCGCTTGTTATTGACAAAATCATAAGCAGTCGGCAGTGATATTGGGGACACAATGGTTAGAATGGCCATCAATCGCCTGCCTAATGAAATTTTGACTTGGACTCCTCCCGGAGTTCGACGGCACGGATGACAGAAAACTACACTTGGACGATGTCTTGAAAAAGAAGCAACGCTCTCAACCACATCCCTTGATGATCTTTGGTCGAAAACGCAGAAGAGGTTATTGTGGAGAGGCATCGGTGCCGCCTTACGCGCCAACCGGCGCGGGAAGTCCTAAATGTAAGTGTGTTAAATAATTCTGTTTTATGGCGTTTTTAAAATCCCCTGTTCTTGCAGTTATTTCTTTGTTACGAGGATTTACCAACAATTAAGAGAGAGGCTATTGGAACACAAATCGTCAATAAAAAAAGCCGTAAAGCTTGGCCAAAGGCCTGATAGCTTTGATTCCACCTCGGCTTGACACGATTACGATAACCTACACCACTTCATTTTGTTTGATAACACCTCCATTATTGCCTTTGCTAAAGGCCTAATGCAGATTTTGAGGAAGGCAGTGGAAATCACTAAGTGTATTCACAAAAAAGTTACTTATTTATTTCTGTTTTTTTTCTGCATTTATTTCTGCTTTTGATGTTTTTTTCATATTTTTTAAAACAATATACAGAGGTGTGTAAGTGCGCAGCAGCTATTATGAAGGAGGGGTAGTGGCTCACTTTGTAGGCAGAGGGGGGAACGGACGCCTAAAAAAGTATTTTAATGCCCAAATATCCCATCCTTCACAAAAGCCCCATTTATAATAAACTTATTGATTCCAATGCTTCATATATTTTTGCACAAAATCATGTATCGCAACCTAATACGATGATTGGTAACACAGTACCTGGTAAGTGATTGGCATTCAAAACAGCCTTACATAAAATGAATTCCTATGTTTGATTTGTCCTTCAATGTCTGAATTTTCGGTCAGTTGCCGTTTGATGTTAATTGGAAAGGGTCCCTTTTATTTTGGTGCTTTTTTTTAAGGTTTGTATTTTTTATCTTGTCCTCTGGACCTATCTGTATTTTATTTTTCATTTCCTAATTTCACACCGAAGATGGTTGAGCGAAATTCTCCACTGAAAGATTTGCATACTATTCTTTCTTTTTTCTTTTTTTTTTACTTGTTGTGATTATCCTCAATCTTTTTTTCTTTGCTCCAATTTTTTGCCTTATTTTTGGGCTTCTTCTGTTTTGTATTTTATTTTTCTACTCTAAATTCTGTCTATAATTAGAATTATTCAGTGTTTCTCTTCTTTCAGTCCGGAAGCAGGCGGTTTCATATCAGGATTTGTGTATTTAGTGTCACTTATCACTTTTTTGATGCTCATTTTTCTAAATGGAGTTTTTATCGACAAGGTTCCTCTGTCCGAAAGAGAGGTAAGACTTTGCCTTTTTAATATATTTGATTTCTGAGCTCTTCCTTTTTTTGTTTGGAAACAAATGATAAAAGAACAAAAATTGTTAAATCACTTTAAGTAAAGGTATTAAAACTACGATGCTAAGAAGTGCCGTTTATTTCTAATTAATGTCCGGAATTCTATTATTAAGCAGTTGAAAATTTTAGTGTAAAACATTTCGAAATTGTATAATGAAACTCTAAAATTTCCTATTTATCCTGAGTCGTTAAGCAGTTCATTATGTTGCCGCATATATTGTGCAGAGCCTAGAGGGGGCGATTTTGTTATTTTTCAATGAAAATGTCAACAAAAATTTTAAATGAAGACACCCCCAAAAGCGGTATTTAAACAATCCAGGGATGAGGGAGGGAAGACAGCAAATCTGGGGAACCAAGGGCACACTTCTCCCTATTAATGTTTGGGTTTAAATGTAGCCTATGCTTTCACGTGTATAGATAGTATGTTTTGAACTCAACATTCGGGCAATGATATTCTGAAGGTGTTCCCATTATGATTTCAATTTTATTCGCCTTCTTTTAGGGCTTATGGTCAAAATATACTAAGTTCAAAGCGGCTCGTGAATTCTCTTTTTACGCACAAGATTTACTATTTGTAAGAATGAAAAATGTCTTAATATATTGAAGTAAATTTTAAATTTGTATGTAGAATTTCCTTTTGTCATCCAGACAAGCATCTAGCGGCCCCTTTGAAATTTTCAGATTCTCAGGATTTTCTTTATACATTCCCTGTATTTTGCGTGATGAGGAAAAAAATGACCAAAAAACTACTTTTCTGACTGTCTGCATTGTCTCCCAAAATTACCCGTTATTTTTCAGTTACTGTTATTGTCAGTTTCATACAAGGGACAAAGCTGCACCCCACTTAATAGATGCCGACTTTAATGGTATTTAAACTGACTGTGGCAAGCAAAAGTTTTTTCCACATATATCCGCTGAACGTGTCCAAAACATAAAACATGACAAAAATGACACCAGTGAATCTACCATGAAAATATATGAACTTACATTTTCAGACATGATTTTTCATCAATGCAATGTATGTTCAATCAATGTATGTTCTATATGTTCAATGTATCATCAATCAATGTATGTTCTATATGCACCGAGCAAGAAAGTTTTTTTGAAGAAGGTATCAAGCCTATGGTGGTAAAAAAAATAATGTTGAAACGGAGGTACAATGATGATTTTACTAGTATTATCTATTATATAATAGGCATCACAACAGAACAGTTAAAAAAAACCTCACAACAGAACTGGGTTTTTGCGACGCGTAATATACGTATAATATAGTGGTGTATAGACACGTATGCAAGAGGGATCTTTGGAGTCTGGACATGGGTGAAATGTCCATGCTTCTAAGATTTCACAATCTATATATTTATTTATTTATTATTTTTTTTAATGGTTCATGATCAAAACTTATCCTACTGAATTCGCATCTGCTACCGAATTTTCTTTATTTACACGATTTCACAGTTTGAGGGAATTAATTAATTTGATTATATCGAAATAAGTTTTAAATTCAGACAATGACCCAGTTCGTAAATGTTGTACATCAGTGTTAAAAAAAACAATAGTTTCAAAGAGAGAATTTAAGTCCAAATGAATTTTCCATAGTAGACTGTATTTTTTATCTTCCTAATTCTCATGTGAGGGTATATAGGCACATATTAAGGTGGCGGGGGGTTGGAGTGATCCGTTCGGGAAATTTCCATGCTCTTAGCGTTTATCTATGTTTTTTTCTTTTTGATTTATTATGCTTTGCCCGTTGAAAGAATTAATGAGTTTGATATAAATTTCAAATTTTGGTAATGGTCCAAAATTTTGTACGTCAACAAAATTTATAACAACAACAACAGTTTAGAAGTGAGAATGGTTTTCAGCTTCAATGAGTATTCTTGGTGGAATCTCAATTTTTAATTACGGTGATAGCTATTAACAATTAGCTATTAACTTTTACGGTGGTAGGCAAAACTTCTTTTTCGTAAATATCAGTACCTAATTAGAAACCGTTGTACGTCAAAAAGATAATACTTGTGATTCTACAACGAAACGATACAAACTTTAGCTGTAATTTCTCCGCCAACACATATTTATATACGACATTTTTTTATATAAAATTTTCAAGTCCAGATCAATGAAAAAATGGTGTCGGAAAGGAAGAACAAAGATGACCTTGCCAGTATTATTTGTTTTACGTTACAATTTTAGCTAGAGCAAAGAAGGCAGAACTTAAGTATGGATTTTAGTTAAAAACAAAAAAAAAAAAAATGTCTAGATACCCATAAACACCGGGATATCTTTATTTTATCCTGAAATCACATCCAATGGTTATTGCGGGACAAGTCCCGGAGCTAACAGAAATTTAAGCAAAACATCTCTTTTTCAGAAAAATATTTTGTACTTATAGAGGAATATAATCGAATAAGAATCTTCATGTAAACAGTAATCTTTCACATTACAACAGTAATCTTTTCTTCTCTTGATCTATACTTTGTTCAGAACAGCATTGGTATATTTTTGTAGGCCTTTTTTAAAGAATACTATTTTTTTTTTGTCTGGAAAGTTATATGATATTGTTTAACAAAAATATTTCAAATGATTGTCAATTGACGAGTTTAGCATACTTTTAAGGTTCCTGCTTTCATTTTCTTTGCCTCTCTTAGTCTCATCTTTGCCTGAATGAATCAATGTTGGTCCAATTGCTGGCACTTTTTTCTAGCATTATTTTCTTTCTCGAATAATTTAAGCTATCACTAATAGAAAGTGGTATGAAAGAGCGTTTGTTTCGGGTTTTGTGTACGTGTACAAAGCTACCCTTTATCAAATTGTATGTTTATAGCTTTCTTTCTTTTATGTGTTTGCTTTATAGACTGATTGTATTCATTGATGTGAACCGTAATTTGGCAATGTCCATGAACGTACTTTTTTGAATAAAAGGATTTTATTTGAAAAAAAAGAGACGCTAACAAAACATTTTTGTTCCGGAGGGGGTACCAAATTTTTGTTTAAAAAACTTATCAAAAATTTGTTTATAATCATTTTTGTTACGTTTTTTACGAGCCGGGCAATTATTTCGTGCTTGGCTCTCCCGGACGCCCCTTGGATTTAATAAGCGAACTTGATCAGATTGAAATAAATTTTGAATTTAAACAGTGGTCCAGTCCATAAGTTTTGTACTTCAGCAATATCGGAACAATAGTTTCAAAGATAGAATTCTTTTCAGCTTAAATGAGTCTTCCATAGTAGATGCTTTATTTTTATTTCGCTTACTTTCATATAACGGTATGCATGCACGTATGTAGGGGAGGGATTCTTTAAAAAATGTTTATGCTCCTAAAATTTCCCTATAAGTTTTGTTTGAGTTCCCTATTTTTTAATATTTCATTTGTATTGGTTCATCATCATCATGTCATGTATTAAAGTCAAATCCGATAACAAAAATGCTAGTGATATTTGAAATATATCATAATATTTATTAATAATAGTGGTGACTCGACTGTTCGAAATTTTTAATGAATTTTAGCAACTTGAAATAAATTTTCAACTTAACCAATGGCCGAGTCCGTAAATTTGTATTTCAACAATATCAAATGAAAAGTTTCAAAGAAAGAAGAGTTTTCAGCCTAAATGATTCTTGCCATAATAGACTGATTTTTTTTTCTCTTATTTCGTACGATAGTACACGAACTTGGATGTAGGAATATTTTTTTAAGCCTGGGCGCTGACGGATTTTCCCAAATCTTCAGATATTGCCTAAATTTCCCGATATTCTTGTTTAATTCACCTTTTTTAGGGCTCATGGTCAAAATGGACTAGGGCCGAAATGGACTGTGTTGAAGTGATTCCACTGTTTGAAAGGATGAATAAGTTCTAATAGATTGAACTAAGTTTTATATTATGTACAGCCATATTTTGATCCCAGTCTTCACGAAGTTTCCAGAATCATAGAATTTTCCCAACATTTTTCTTTTATATTTTTTGTTTAATTCCTCTTTTTAAGGCTTATAATGAAAATAGACTACTGTCAAATCGGTGAATGATTTTTCTTTCTTGAAGAGATTCCACTGCCTGAAAGAATGAATAAATTTTACTTAATTTAAATTTACACATATCCAAACATGTGTCTTGACCACTTGCCTTGGCGGATTTACCGGACTCCAAAATTTTCCGTTTGTTTTATTCAAATTCCTCCTTTTTTAGGGGTATTACTTTTGATGTAAAAAGTTAAAATTGAACAAAAAATTCCTTTCCTTGAAACAACTCTAGTTTTAGAGGAAGAAAAGAAATAAAAAGAATAAATTTCGAAAAACTTAGTATATTTCTCTACATTGAAATTAATTTAACCTTGTTTTGAACTGATCCGTTAAATTCTGTATTACTCTGTTCCCTTTGGATATAGTGTTTTTGATTCCTCTATGAGTCTTGTTGAAATTTCAAAGATCTGACTATATTCAGTTTCATTTATTCCTTTGAAAAATCACAAGCATCTGATAGTATTTACCAGAAAATTGAATTTATTTTATTTTTTATCTTTTATTTCAGCTTGAAGAGTTTTTAGCCGCTCTCGTTTCCATCTCATGGATGCACTCTTTAGGTTTCGCTGATGACGTTTTAAATTTGAAATGGCGATATAAGCTGATCTTCCCACCCCTTTCTGCATTGCCTTTGTTGATAATTTATTATATACATATTGGTCTTACAACAGTAGTTATGCCCAAGTTCCTGAGAGGGTTTGTTGGTCCTAACTTAGACTTAGGTAAGATTTTATCTATCTGTATTATGTTCTTGTTGTAATAAGTCTTATATTCTGTAGTTATGCCCAAGTTCCTCAGAGGGTTTGTTGGTCCCAACTTAGACCTAGCTAAGATTTTATCCATATGTATTATATTCTTGTCGTCATAAGTATTATATTCTGTTGTTCTGCCCAAGTTCCTCAGAAGGTTTGTTGGTACCAACTTAGACCTAGGTAAATTTTATCCAAATGCATTATATTCTTGTTGTCATAAGTAATATATTCTGTAGTAATGCCCAAGTTCCTCAGAGGGTTCGCTGGTTCCAACCTAGACCTAGGTAAGATTTTATCAATCTGTACTATATTCTTGTAGTCATATGTATTATATTCTTTAGTTATGTCCACGTTCCTCAGAGGGTTTGTTGGTCCCAACTTCGACCTTGGTATGATTTTATCCATATGTATTATATTCTTGTTGTCATAAGTATTATATTCTTTAGTTATGTCCACGTTCCTCAGAGGGTTTGTTGGTCCCAACTTCGACCTTGGTATGATTTTATCCATATGTATTATATTCTTGTTGTCATAAGTATTATATTCTTTAGTTATGTCCACGTTCCTCAGAGGGTTTGTTGGTCCCAACTTCGAGTAAGACCTAGTAAGATTTTATCCATATGTATTATATTCTTGTTGTCATAAGTATTCTATTCTGTAGTTATGCCCAAGTTCCTCAGAAGGTTTGTTGGTGCCAACTTCGACCTAGGTAAGATTTTATCCTTATATATTATATTCTTGTTGTCGCATGTGTTATATTCTATAGTTATGCCCAAGCTCCTCAGAGGGAGCTCCTCTGTACTATATTCTTGTAGTCATAAGTGTTATATTCTGTTGTTATACCCAAGTTTCTTAGAGGGTTTGTTGGTCCCAACTTCGACCTAGGTATTCTTGTTGTCATAAGTATCATATCCTGTAGTTATGCCCAGGTTCCTCAGAGGGTTTGTTGGTCCCAACTTCGACCTTGGTAAGATTTTATCCATATATATTATATTCTTGTTGTCATAAGTATTATATTCTTTAGTTATGTCCACGTTCCTCAGAGGGTTTGTTGGTTCCAACTTCGACCTAGGTAAGATTTTATCCTTATATATTATATTCTTGTTGTCACATGTGTTATATTCTATAGTTATGCCCAAGCTCCTCAGAGGGAGCTCCTCTGTAGTATATTCTTGTAGTCATAAGTGTTATATTCTGTTTTTATACCCAAGAATCTCAGAGGGTTTGTTGGTCCCAACTTCGACCTAGGTATTCTTGTTGTCATAAGTATCATATCCTGTAGTTATGCCCAGGTTCCTCAGAGGGTTTGTTGGTCCCAACTTCGACCTTGGTAAGATTTTATCCATATATATTATATTCTTGTTGTGATAAGTATTATATTCTTTAGCTATGTCCACGTTCCTCAGAGGGTTTGTTGGTCCCAACTTCGAGTAAGACCTAGGTAAGATTTTATCCATATGTATTATATTCTTGTTGTCATAAGTATTCTATTCTGTAGTTATGCCCAAGTTCCTCAGAAGGTTTGTTGGTGCCAACTTCGACCTATGTAAGATTTTATTCTTATGCATTATAATCCTACTCGAAGTTGGACCAACAGGCCCTCTGAGGAACGTGGACATAAATAAAGAATATAATACTTATAACAACAAGAATATAATACATATGGATAAAATCTTACCAAGGTCAAAGTTGGGACCAACAGATCCTCTGAGAAACTTGGGCATAAATACAGAATATAATACTTACGACGACAAGAATATAATATATATGGATAAAATCGTGTTATAGACCTAGGTAAGATTTTATCCATATGTATTATATTCTTGTTGTCGTAAGTATTATATTCTGTAGTTATTCCCAAGTTCCTCAGAGGATTTGTTGGTCCCAACTGAGACCTAGGTAACATTTTATCCATGTGTATTTTATTCTTGTTGTCATCATTATTATATTCTGTAGTTATGCTCAAGTTCCTCCGAGGGTTTGTTTGTCAGCCTTGGTAAGAATGTTTGGTTTGCTTTGTTTCCTTGATTGCCTTGGTAAGATTTTATCCATATACATTATATTCTTGTTATATGCTATGGAATGACTAATGTTCTTTTTTAAGTGTCGCCTCTAATTTCTGTGTGCAGTCGAGGAACTCGGTTTTAAGCTGAGAAACTGAATTAAGAAATCGAGAGACTTAATAAAAAAAATAAGAAACTAAATTAAGAAAATGGAAAACTAAATTAAGAGACTAAGTAAATGAATTGAGAAACTAAGAGACTATGATAAGAAAGAGAAAAAATGAATAAAGAAACTGAGGAACTGAATTAAGAAACTGAGAGACTGAATTAGAAAACTGAGAAACTAAATTAAGAAAGTGAGAAACTGAATAAAGAAAGTGTGAAACTGAATGAAGGAACTTAAAAACTGAATCATCGCCTCCAATGTTTAGTGTACATTCTAGGCATTTAGTTTTAAGTTGGGAAAGCAACATCCAAACCTGGCTGAAGAAATGAGTTGATTTTTACTGTTTTTTTCTGTTTAGAATGAGTATTATTTTGCATAGATTATACATTTAGTTCCACTGTATTACTTTTTGTAGCTCTTGTAACTTAAATTTCCTACAAACTATACCAGAGTTGACGTTAGAAAACAAAGAAGAAACAAAAGAACTTTGATGTCACCTTGACATTTGTCTTCCAGCAATATTGTCCGGTGGCAACCGGACTTTCAATATTCAAAAATCCTAATTTTTAAGCTCTCCTAACATTCATGGATATGGGTATGTGGTTTAATGCTTAAATAGTAAGTGCCTTTCTTTATTTTCAGGTATTTTTTATTATGTGTATATGGGGATGCTCGCAGTATTCTGTACAAATGCTATTAATATCTACGCCGGAGTAAATGGCCTTGAAGTGGGTCAAAGCGTCATAATTGCTTGTTCGATATGCATATTCAATGCAGTGGAACTGTCTGGTGAATTGTCACGATACCACCGTTTCTCCCTCTATTTTATGCTGCCTTATATTGCCACTAGCCTTGGACTTTTGAAACTTAACTGGTGAGTAGTTTTTGATGGACGGGTTCTAACGATCTAACTAGGCCTGAAAAATTTTTGAGGGAGGAGCCAGGAGTTTGTTTTGGTGGGGGACAACCTGTTTGCAGGGGGGAATATGAAAATCTATATTTGTTAAAAAAAATTTTATCCCTATTATGAAGGCAGGATGGGGGGGGGAGGGGTTCTTCTACCCTTAAAGGATTGTCCTAGCTATGCCCTTGGGGTAGTTTAAGTCATTAGCCACACAGCAATTTAACAGTATGAAGAGAGCTTCTTGATGATAAATTAAACTACATTGTTACTTTTTTTTTTAAATAATTTTGTTTCTTATGCATTCAGTTTTTTGAGACACTCCAACAAGACCAGATAAGACAAGAGACAAGATCTTTTATTGACAAATGACATGATAAATAATTTTCTATACTGGATGACGGGGAGCAGGGCTCGATGTGTCGGCCATAAACAATGATAAGGAAATGCCGAAACGACAAAAAAGAAAATAGAGACCACCCCAGCGCGAGAACACCACAAAAAAATTAATACTAATATCTATTATATATCAATCCCAACATTCAGACAAAGAACGATTTTTGACATATGTTTTGTCAAAGAAAATCGGCTCTTAAAACTTGGGACATTGCTACTAAATTCAGTTTATTTACAACATGAGGAATCTGGTATCTGATTGAGAATCTAGCTCTTTTTGTTTTAATTGGGGGGAGGCGATACTTCTTTGAGCGGACGTGGTGGGCAGGAGAAATGGGAGTCTCAGTTATACCCAGATCATGGAAATAATTTGTTGAGGATTGGATATCATAATACCACATTGCTGTGTGCACGTTGGTTGAGATTAAGTATATTGATAAAAATATATAAAGTTTGGGTTTCCGAGAGATTTTTAAGCCTCAATGGGCGATGAACAGAAGTACCCAGAATTCAAATTGCCTTATTTTGGATTATCTGAAGAGGTTGCAGATGGACCATAAATGTGTTGAGATAAATTACGGGCCAATATTTTAGATATGATTCAATTAGAGAATGGTATAAAATTTTAAGGACGGAAAAGAACCTATGAAGACAACCTAAGTTATGGGCAAGTTTCAATCTCAAATAATCAGAATGTTTATGGAAAGATAAAAGCTCATCGAGAATAATCCTAATGTAACGAAATGAATTTACTCTTTTTATCCTACTTTGATTTAAAATTAACTCTTCTACGGTAATTTTATTTACCGCCCTCTCTGACCGCCCGAAAATCATGAATTTAGTTTTTGAAAAGTTCGGAGCTAGGTAGTTAAATGCAAACCATTTATTCACATATTTCATTGCTGTCACCATTTTCTCAACCAACAAAGATGGGATTTTAACATTTACTGTCACCGCCGTATCATCTGCAAAAATTACTGCTAAGCTACTACCTTGGGGTAAACACCTCGGAAGGTCATTTATATAAATCAAAAATAGTAATGGCCCCAATACTGGTCCATGGGGGACTCCAATATCGTCAATAACAATATGGCTTGACAGGTACCCATTTATTCTTCCTGAATTTTTTAACATTGCACGTAAGATTTGATTAGATCTTAGCCTTTACCTCTAATACCCCTGCTATTTATTTTCTTCATTAAAATTTCATGGTTTAGCGTATCAAATGCCTTCTTTATATCATAGAAAAGAGTAGACACATGATTATCATTATTTAGTGAATCATTAATCTCTAAAATTAGCGCAGCAATAGCTTGTTCAGTTGAATGACCCCACCTGAATCCAAACTGATTTCTAGTAAATAAATTCCTTTTCATCAAAGTACGAAACAATTCTTTTTCGAATAATTTTTGCCTGAACCTTATATTGGGGAAAAAATAGCTAGTGGGGGATAGTTGCCTGTATTTGTCCTATCACCTCTCTTATGAATTGGAATAACTCGTGCAGATTTCCATACTTCTGAAATGATCCCTAATGATATCGATGCGTTTAAAATTTGAAGCAACGGGACATGAGTTACACAAACAGGTTCTTTCAGAATGTTTATGGGAAGCCCATCTAGACCTAGGGAATTACCACCCTTTAGATGCGTAATTACTTTCTGGAATTCACCGAAAGTAACAGGGGCCAGGAACATACTAGAACTTTCAGATGGCGGGAGATATACTTTGTATGAATAAAATGGCTATTGAATGAATTCCAGTTCAATAGCACTAATATGAGAAAAATAATTACAAAAACAATCTGCAACAACATCCTTCCCCTTCAAACCAACATTATTTTCATTTATGATCACTTCTGGGTGTGGTATCTTAGTATTGTTTCCAAATTTTTCCTTGGTTAATTTCCATGTAGTCGGAAGTAAATCAGATTTTTAAAGTTAATTTTCATAATAAATTTGTTCTAAGATTTTTAACCAGCAAATTTTCATAATTTTTGAATTGCTGTACATTATGAGTTGAGGGATATTTCATTTTTATGTTATACAGTCGAGTTTTTCCTTGATAGATTTTAAAAATGATAAACTTAACCAAGGTTGTTTGGGTGAGGTTCTTTTCTGGTATGCAGTTTTAAATCAGCAATGAAGACCCAGTTTTTCATTCAAAACTCGATAAAGTGCATCTAAGGATTTATTTGCGTCATTCTCATTAGTAACTTCAATCCAATTTACATCGCTAAGATTAGATTTTAGTTCATTCATATTTACTTGTGAGAAATTTCTCCTCTTCATGGGATTTTCTTTATTGACTATCTTTTGCGCTTTGAAATCAAACTTTAAAATACAATGATCAGATCTATGTTCCATAACCGCGAATGTAGCGTCACGTGGATAAGGTACAAAAATGTTATTGATCAGAGAGAGAAGAAAAAAAAACTATTTGTTATTCGTGTCGGAATAAAACATACTGGGTTCATACCATGAGAAAGGTTACATTCTAAAAATTGAAGGACGTGTGGGTCAATTCCTTGCTGGGTTGATGGGAGACATCCCATTAAGTCAATATTGAAGTCCCCAAGGCTAAAAAATGATATTCAAAGATTTTATATCACACTTAATATATTTTCAAATTTGTCAATAAAGTCTGCCATGCTGGATGAGGGAGGACGATAAATTATAGCAATTAAAAGTTTTTCAGTTTTTGGTAAAACACATTCAACAATACACATTTCAAAAACATCTCAGTATTCAGATATAGAAATTCTTCTTTCATCCGTGCCTGGATATAATTTTTAACTAGTATTGCTAAACCACCTTGCTTTTTTTCGAGTTCTGCTTACGTGAAAAAATTGGAAATCGCTAATCTTGATTTTATTTGCCGAAGTTTCATCTAAAAATGTTTCACAAAGTCCAAGAATGCCCGCTCCTCCATCCACGACAGTTCCAAAAAAAAAAAAAATATTATCCTCATATTTAGGTTTTTATGAAGTATTTAATGAAAAAGAATATTTATTTGTTTTTATGAAAAAGACTATTTATTTGTTGGGGACTAAAAAGGGTTTAAAATTTCATTATTATCATGGGCTAGGGTCGCCTGGAATACATTACTAAAAATGGCTGAATTTCTTTCAAGATCATCCAGTCTAGATGCAGGGATCATATGAACTTGACTAACCATTATCGTATATTGACCTTACGCCAAGTAGTACCCCCATGCCCCCCCCCCCACAGAAAACTAAAAGCACTATAACTCACACTAAATAGGCTTATTCTCGCGGAAGATATCATATCACTCAGCAACGAGCCCATGTAATGTTAAATCACACCATATCGGGAAAAAAAATATATATAGCACAAAGAAAATATTTACTTCTCAGCTAAGTGTCGTCAATTTACCACACAAAGAAAAAAGTCAATTTGGTTTGACTCGGATCCAATCTATCTTTTTCTTCTCTCCAAATTCATCGATATAGCATAGGTAGGACTACTGGAGGAATCCAAGCCTGAAATCTATTCTGTTTAAGTTCACTTTTCTTCTTCAAAAGGTATGAGCAGATATCTCGGACAGACTTGCTCAAATCATCGGATAAATATACTTTAGAGAATATAGGACAATTATCCAAGCAGGCTTTTCCCCTAAAAGCTCGATCGCGAAGTAGTTTGTTTGCTTGCAGAATCGGAAACTTATCCTTAAAGTTGTGGAGTCGGATTTTAGTGAATTTTTCATTTAATTCAATGACCAGGAATTCACGTTGAATATGTAATTTCCGCAATAGTTCACCAGTTTTTTTCACGCCCTCTTCTTTCGACGAACACTAGGTTCCAGGCTATGATATTACTTCGTCGGTCAGCATTTTCTAAGCTCAGTACTTTATTTTTGAAGCGTCCAAGGCTGGGCTTATCATTGGACTGGTTCGCTGATAGCTGGAGGTCCTTAGCTTCCTTGTGTAGCTTATTGATTACATCATCATGAACTTTTTTGGAACTTTTAGTCCTGGATGATAGATTACTTATCTCACCTCTGATTTCTGACATTTCACTTCTCAGTCATTTTACTTCTGCTTGAATGCTTGTCAGTTGACAATATCTGTTGAATATTCGTTGCGTGGCTTTGAATTGATTCATGCATCGCCATACTATCAGTGGATTCACGAGTGGATTCTAAATCCATATGTCTTTTCTTAGTTTTCCCCATTGAAGTTGTTAGGAAAATTAGCAAACACCAGCCGAGGAGACAATCCCATTAATAGCAATTGGTTTATTACGTTACAACAGGTGTATTATTCACTTATATTTCAACGGGCTCTCACGAAAACGATGCTATTTGGCTGTGAGCATTGAATGAACTGAGAGGCTCTTAATTCTTTTTATCCTTTGTAATAGCAATTAGTTTATTACGTCCCAACAGGTGTATAATCCACTTATATTTCAACGGGCTCGAACGAAAACAATGCTATTCGGCTGAGAACATTGAATGAACTGACTAAGTTTCACTGTTAAGTTAACGAATGTAAGTTTCAAAATGATAAAAAAAAAATGTTTGTTGCTCTTTTACCTAATTAAATCGAATTTTTACAAGAGTACAGACAAAGATAAAGCATAAACTGGTAATCAGAACCGGAATCCTCCTAATCTGATATAATTTTACCATAGAAAGAAATTCGCTGGAGTGAGAAATGAGTCATTCTTAAAAATCATTATGGTTGAACTATTAAGACACCAAATTTTAAAAGTAAAAAATTGTTGTTTTCTGTTTCAATTGGTCGTCCCAACTACTACTACTACTACTAACTCACTGCAGCACCAAGCCGCCTGAGGCCAACACAGCCACGTACGCTCCTCCTCCAACCTATTCTATTTAAAGCCTCCCTCTTTACACCCTCCCAGGAAGTTCCCATTTCCTTTAAATCTTTATTTATGACATCCTCTCAACCCAGACAAGGACGACCTGCTTTCCGTGTAGCCCCAGACGGTTGGCCAAAAAGAACAATCTTCGGTAATCTGTCATCCTTCATCCGTAGAATGTGGCCTAGCCATCTCAACCTTTCTTTCATTATAGCCCTAGAAAGCGGGATTGAACCACATTTTTCATACAACCTACTGTTTGAAATACGGTCAGTCAGCCGGGTACCCCGAACAATCCGTAGGCAATTTCTCTGGAAAACATCTAGTAAATTTGCATCTGCTTTTCGGAGCGCCCATGCTTCAGAGCCATATTTGACCACTGTCATCACTGTAGCTTCCAATATTCTAATCTTGGTTTGCAGACTTATCTTTATATTCTTCCAAACTTTTTTTAACTGTGAAAAAACACCCTGAGCCTTAGCTATTCTACTTTTAACATCTTCACTGCTCCCACCATCTTTACTAATAATGCTACCAAGGTAACTGAAGCTCCCAACCTGATCAATCTTTTCGTTACCTAATGTCACCTGTTCATTTTCACTTATCCCTAGCCTTAGTGACTTAGTATTCTTAACATTAATTTTCAAGCCTATTTTAGCACCCTGAACTCGCAAAACCTCTAAAAATTCCTTCATTTTGCTCACACTTTTATCTAATATGCTTAAATCATCAGCATAATTTAAGTCCAGGAGCTTTTTTCCTCCCCATTTGATTCCGTGGTCTCCAGTTGCCTTTCCTGTGCTCCTTAGGACGAAGCCCATCAAAATGATCCATATAAAGGGGAGGAAGCCATAAATGAGAAAAGGAGGGCTTAACTACATATCCTAACTTGTCAAACCTAACACATGGGACAATACACGATATAAATAAACAAATTGATCGGAGTTGTCTTAACTAAAGACATTTAAGGTCTTTTCTAGACCGTATAATTGTTTTATTTTGTTGGCCTTATTTTATTGATGCTATTATTGTTTTATTTGTCAAAAAATGTTGCTCAGTGGCGAGGAAAAGTTTCACACATTTTCCAAAAAAGATTACGGGACGTATTCGGGAATGTTCCTTGATTCAAACGAAAAAATGTTTGAATCAACATTTGTAGAAACCATTACGCAGTATTTCTTAGCCATTCTTCCCGAGCTCTTTTCTTCTGCATGGTTACTACGAGGTTGTCAGTCTATCACTAAAAATATACAAAAGTTTTGACAAAATTTTGAAATATACCTTAACCATTGTTTGATCTAAACGGACAAATTCATTGTTGATTCAGCATTTTCAAAAACGCTAGCCCAACATTTTCGAACGTTTTCACCCAACTCCGTTCCTTCACCAAATTTACTATGGATACTATGTTCTCAGTTTATCTGCAACAGTTTATCCTTCCTAAATGTTCGAAACAAAGAAATAAATCTAGTAAAAAACAAAAAAACAACATGTCTATGACCAGTAAGAGAAAATGGGAAAGAAACGATCAACACGGACATTTCGCCTGTATAAAATTAGCGCGTTCAGCGGTACAAGAGAACCACATCCTCCCACCCCGACTCTTTCTCACAACTTTTCTATTTTTTTTTAAAATAAAAAACTTTAGTGTAAAGAGCGAGGCGTTGAGGAGGGGACAACCCCTTTCATAAGCGGAATAATTTCTCTTCGTTTTAAGTCTTAAGGTCGCTCCTTACTTGCAGTTAAAAAACGTGTTTTTTTCATTTAATTTCTGAACGTTTTTGAACTAATGCATGTTTTGATTTTTGCTCACCGCACATGAATAATTAAAACGAAATTAGCACATCAATTTTATTTTTTTGGCTAAATGGCTTTTTCATAGTTTTGACCGGCCGATTTTGAAAAAAAAGTGGGGGAGGAGGCCTAGTTGCACTCCAATTTTTGGCTACTTAAAAAGGCAGCTAGAACTTTTAAATTTTTTTACGATTGTTTTTATTAGTAATAGATATACGTAACTTACGAATTGTATATTTTTATTACGTATATGAAAGAGATCTCCCCCTCGTCAATACCTCGCTCTTCACACTTAAGATTCAACTTGGTCCCAATTCTTTAAGTTTGACCCCTGAATCACAAACGCCGCAGAATAAATAGTTGAAATTACGAAAAATACTTTAGCGTAAAGAGTGAGGTATTGTGGAGGAGTCCCTTTATATACGTAACAATTTCTTTTCGTTTTAGGTTCTAATGCTGCTCCTTACCTCCACCACAAAAAACTTTTTATTTATTTATTTTCTCATTGTTCTTTTAAATAATGGTAGAAAATCCTGCGACCCTTCAGGGAAATTTTCTTCCCTCATGATGAATTCCTCCATAGAACAATCCTCCCATGTAACCCCCTTCATCGATCCCTCTTTAACGTGAAAAAGTCCCCCCTGAAATCGTTTGTACACGTCCCAATAACCATTACTTTATGTAAAGAATGGTCAAAGTTTGTGACTTGCATAGGCATAATTATTAGGTTTTTCGACCATGCTGAACAAAATGGCTATCTCAAAATTTTGATTCAGTAACTTTGGGGAAAAAATGAGAGTGGGAGGGGGCCTAGGTGCCATCCAATTTTGTTTGGTCACTTGAAAAGGGCAAACTTTTAATTTTCGTTAGAATGAGCCCTCTCGCGACATTCTAGGACCACTGGTTCGACACGATCATCCCTGGGGAAAAGAAGAACAAACAAATAAAAATAAACACGCACCCGTGATCTATCTTCCTGCAAAAAATACAAAATTCCACATTTTTGTAGATAGGAGCTTGAAACTTCTCTTTGTAGAAATTTTATTTTTGTAGTTTTCCACATTTTTGTAGAGAGTAGGGTTCTCTGATACGCTGAATCTCATAGTGTGATTTTCGTTAAGATTCTTTGACTTTTAGGGGGTGTTTCCCCCTATTTTCTAAAAGAAAGCAAATTTTCTCAGGCTCATAACTTTTGATGGGTAAAACTAAACTTGATGAAACTTAAATATTTAGAATCAGCTTAAAGATGTGATTCTTTTGATGTAACTATCAAAATTTTTTCCATTTTTAGAGTTTCGGTTACTATTGAGCCGGAACGCTCCTTACTACAGTTCGTTACCACGAACTGTTTGAAAAGTCAAGACAAGACACGTATCTTTTGCTAAGTTACTTCTCTGGGGTATAATGCCGTGTAAAAATATTCTTTTTAAATATTTTTTTCATTGTGAAACTCAATAGATGTGACAATTTTCTTTCAAATGAGCCATTAAACATCTCTCTGTGAGGTTCTAGTGCCCAGCTATTTTAGGAGAAAAAAGAAATAAATGCCATCGATTCAAATCGATGTTCAATCGTACTTAAAGCAACTTATCTTGTTTTTCAAGCCTATGGATTTTCCTCGTTATTCAAGCCATGGAGCTGTAAGTTTCCAACATAGGGGTTTTGGACATGGCGATTCTAATATTATTCTTTGTGTTTCGATCTGACTCTACTTTTATTAGTTACTAGCTGTTGGGGTGGCGCTTCGCGCCACCCCAACACCTAGTTGGTGTTGCGCTTCGCGCCCCCCAAGCCCCCCCGCTCGCGTAAGTCGTTACGCGCCATATTAGTTACGCGCCATTGTAGTTGTGTCCCTGTGTCCCACCCGTGAATAGAGGTAGATATAAATATATGTTTTTAACTACGTAAAACATGCGAATATACAACATTTTTCGCTGTCCCATTGTCTGTGCATATAAATAGATTGTCAGGTTTACTGACTCTTGAACATGCAACATATAATTGTCCATGGGAAAAACAATCCGTATTCAGAGATATACCTCATTATTCTAATGATGTGTCCCTGTGTCCCGGTCGTCATTTATATTCCCTGTGTCCCGGTCGTCATTTGTGTCCCGGTGTCCCAGTTTGTAATTTCTCTTTGAGTGTCCCGGTCGTCATTTATATTCCCTGTGTCCCGGTGTCCCGGTCGTCATTTGTGTCCCGGTGTCCCGGTCTGTAATTTCTATTCGAACAATCCCTGTGTCCCGGTCGTCATTTATATATCCCGCCTGTGCCCCCGGCGTCCCCGTTGTAGTTGTGTCCCTATGTCCCGGTCGTCATTTATATTCCCTGTGTACCGGTCGTGATTTGTGTCCGGGTGTCCCAGTCTGTAATTTCTCTTTGAGGTTCCCGGTCGTCACTTATATTCCCTCTGTCTCGGTCGTCATTTGTGTCCCGGTCTGTAATTTCTCTTTGAGTGTTTTTTCTTTTTAGTTTTTTACCTTTTTTCTTTTTTCAGTTTTCTTTTTCTTCTTTATTTTTCAGCGTCACTATGAAGTACATATCGACGAACCTTTGTTTTTTTAACTTAAATCTGGTAGGCATTGATGACCTTATCCAAGTCAAAATCCCAAACCCAATCATCATCGCTATCATTTTCAGTTTTGATATGTTTTGACTCTCGCTGTCCAGGTGGATTTTCATCTAACTGCGCGGTTTTGCGTTCTTTAGCCGCAAGCCTGTTTTCTTGCTGTTCTTGTGATTCCCCGGCACGCTTTCTTTTCTTACTTTCTCTATCAGCTGCAAGCCTGTTTTCTTGCTGTTCTTGTGATTCCTCGGAACGCTTTCTTTTCTTACTTTCTCTATCAGCAGCAAGTTTTTTGGCATAAACTCTTTGAGCAGCTTCCTCGGCTGTTGCCATTGTAGGTTCTTCAGTCATTTTACAATTAAACATTTTTCCGTGAACAAATGTCTTAAATACCGTAAATGACGTCACCGTCATAGCAAAAATGACGACAACTAACTTCATGACGTCATTCGACACAGAAACATGACGTCACCTGACAGACAGACACACAGACAGACAGCTTATTTTTATATATATAGATTGGCTATTGTATTTCATAGTATGAGGCATGGTCGTCTCTTAATTGGTTGCCACCTTCTGCTGCAACCTGGATTGTTATAATTTAGTTCGTTTTTTATTGTGAAATTACTTTAAAATATTTCGATCTTATATGTAATTATGTAACAGCCTGGATAAAGCCCGTGGCCTTTTCTTATTTGGAATAGTAAGAGATGATCTTCAGAGAATGAGGTATCAAACCAAGTCCAGTAAGTGCCATGGTTTGTTCCTTACTATGTTTCAGCCATCTATACAAATATGATACCGGTGAAACTTATATAATATCCCTTTATAATTAACCAGACCAATTCCTTATATAATTTTTTTTAGTGTTTTAA
Organism: Artemia franciscana; assembly: GCF_032884065.1. Taxonomy (NCBI): domain Eukaryota; kingdom Metazoa; phylum Arthropoda; class Branchiopoda; order Anostraca; family Artemiidae; genus Artemia; species Artemia franciscana. Next base: position 55,532,761 of record NC_088869.1, on the reverse strand, counting down.
CGGATTTATTATCATGCCTTATATGCAACTTATGTTTCATAAATTTCCGACTTTCCAGTGGTAAGCATACCTAGCTAGATAATGAAGATTATATTAACGAACCACCGGGTTCAGTTCCTTTGGACTTGAGTTTATTCTTCACTATAATTCGAAATGAGCCTTTAAACAGCGCTCTGACAATGATGTTCAAGTGCCCCGTAATCTACGGAGGAAAAAAAGATGCCCTCGATACAAAATATCGTAGTTCAAACAACATTTCATATTCTTCATGCCAAGAAGCCGTAAGTTTGCTACATAAGGATTTGGACAAGGCGATTCTGATAGTACACTCTGTGTTTTGATTTGACTCTATTTTTAGGAGCCATGGGCTACTGTATTTCTTAGTCTGGGATTTGATCGTCTCTTACTAGATTGCTAGCTACCGTTCAAACCTGGAAATTTGTATAAAGTATTTAAGCTACTATGGGCTAGAGTTCGTTCTTTATTATGATCAATTCAAAAATCAAATGTTTTGTTTAAACCCCTAAAAGAATTACTGCATTTTACATACCTATATCTACATGCTTTCTACTATGTTAAAAACAACACTTGTTACTACAGTGTTGTGGAAAAAGGTAGCTTACTGTAAAAAAATTGATTGTTGTAATTGTATATGTTTTATGTTATTATCCTGTCGAAAGATAAGTGTGTATAAATGTTGCATTCACTTATTACGTCATGTATGGTTATAACCTATCCGATTATAACGTCATTCATCAAAATTGTTCACAGAAATGCAGTTTTTTCTTGAAAATTAATTATATTTTAAAAATTATTTTGTTTTTAATTACAAAAGACACTGGATGTAGAAATTTCATTCAAAATGAGCGATTATGCAACTCTCTATATTTTCCAGTGCCTAACTGGCTGAGGAGAAAAAAATGTAATGAAAAAAGATGCCGTACATGCAGAATATCATGGTTGCAACCACTTTTCTTGATTTTCAAGCCAATATAATTTCCTTGCTGTTCAAGCCAAGAGACGGTAAAGTTTCTATATATTGTTTTAGACAAGATAGTTCTAATACTGTGCTTCTTGTTTTTGATCTGACTCTTTTTTTAGGAGTTATGGGTTTTTTAGTTTTTACTATGGGGCTGATTGTCTCTTACTAGATTGCTAGCTACCGCTGCAACCCGGATAAAAAAGGTAATGACAAACTCAGAGAGTGAGCTGCGACATACATGCTTACTGTTTGTCCAAATTTAAATGCTACTTTTCTAAGTCACAGAATCCAAACACTAAATTTTCGTAATTCACTTGCAGAGGTCAAGACAGACTAAGGTCATTTGTCTCAGTGGATATGATAATAAGAGGTAGTTGAATTGGGATTGAGGTAAGGCTATAGCTGAGGTTATGCTACTAAAAACATATTTATTTGTTTGTGGTTTGTGTAAAACTAGGACTTTTATAATTACAGAGCAGAAGTCAAGTATTCCAGTAAATTGTCCTTCCTATGGAAGCGGTCTTCTATAAATAAAATGAAAATATATGAATCATTGCGGTGGAACCTTTGTTAGGCACCAGTCTAGTTCTTCTATGGGCACTCACATAAATTCTTCCAAGTGTGGGCGAGGGTAGCTTAGATAAATTCTTAGGGGGTTAGAATAGTTTAAAAAGAGGTTATCATTTTTTTTCCGGAATTCAAAAGCTTATACTTGTATATTTTTATGCTAAGGACATAATTCAATACTAAGAGAGGGGCAACTATCCTGGTTTTCCCACCACTTTATGAGTACCAATACGCTCCTTCTATTAATAAAATCCTCTAATTAATATACTAAAGTCCTTTCTGACTAATCTGACTTTCTTGATTTTTAATGTGAATTTTCAAATTCACTGAGTTTTAGACTCACGATCAACGCCAAGTAGTTTTGGCTAGTGTAGTGTATGCAAAGTGCAAGTCTCAACTCTCAGCAGCAAGCTGTAATTATTTGCTGAAATCCTTGAACAAAAACATTTTTTGAGAAATGTTATGCACTTTACCTTCACTTTTTTCTTATGAAATTATGATATGATGACATTGCTTTTGGCACGATGATGTTTTTTTTAAGGTATCCTGCCAAATTTTTCGTTGGAGACACCTTTTGCTATTTTAGTGGAGTGACTTTTGCCGTGGTGGGCATTCTTGGCCATTTTAGTAAGACGCTGTTGCTATTTTTCCTTCCACAAGTGTTCAATTTCTTGTTGTCAGTTCCTCAACTCTTCAGACTTGTTCCCTGCCCACGACACAGACTACCAACGTAAGTATTTTTCTTCTCTCCTTTTTGTTTTAAGAATACAATTTAAAAAATATTTGACAATTAAGAAAATGACATTTTACACGAAGAATTAAATTTTTTTACCTCATTGATTGGTTTGATTAAATAATTGGTTTTAAGAATACAATTAAGAAAATATTCAACAATTAAGAAAATTGACATTTCATACGAAGAATTAAAACTTTTTTATCTCTGGTCTGATCAACGTATCAGGTAGAAACTGAATTAAAATTTGCAGTGGTGGGATGATGAATCTGACTCGAAAATTGTATCGGGAATAGAATAAATTTTCCCGATCCTTGAAACAATTCCGCTATGTTTTTCAGCTTTTTATAAAAAGATGTAACATATTTTTTTTTTAAAGAAAAAGCTATTGCTTAAATTCTCCGGGACTGGATAATCAAATTTGTACGCAGCGATTTGCATGTTGCTGTGCTGCTTAGTTAGCCACCTTATTATAAACAGGCCAAATAGGCTATGAAAGAATGGTTGATTGAATTCGGAATGAATTACAGAAAAGGGATGCAGCAAGTTGTCATAAGAAATGATTCATAGAATTTGGAATTTCGTGGGCGGAGCTTTCGCAACTGGTCTCAGGTGGTCTGGTATTACGATGAGCTGTTAGTAGTAGCTACATGACTAACTTCATGAGATAATATAGTCCCGAACAACTCAGGACTGTGTGAGGGCCAAATCTTTTTTAAACAAATCAGTAAGATCGATGTTTTACGCGTTTTACCAAAGGAATATATTGTCGTAGGCTATGTTTAATGGTCTCTGGTGTTCGACAGTTTATTTAACTGTAGTAAAATGCCAGGCTTGTCGTACGCTCCTGTTCAGTTTACTAGTTGAACAAGAATGGGGGGGGGATTCGAGTCAAACCGGTAAAATATTGCTTTCTTATCGCATAAGCTCTTCTTTACTAATGACGCTACAAAATGTAACTGCAGCTGTCTGATCAGACGATTAATAACGAAAAGAATGATGAAGAAGTTTCACAATATTTTTTCTAATTCAAAATTTTCAGATCAGGGGTTATTGTTACTGATGTTTCTGACCATTTTGGGATTTCGGCAAGTTTTAAAGTTTGTTTCCCGAGGCAGCAAGGCCTTAGATTGAAAACGAGTATGTTACCTGTACTCAACCAGAGTAACCTAGAAAAGTTTAAACAAAAGATTTCTAATGTTAATTGGAACAGTGTAGTTGAAAATCTAGATGATATAAATATAAATTTTCAGAGATTTAATGATACACTGATCTCTATTTTGAGTAAAACTTGTATAATGAATCTGACAAGGTCAAAGAAAAAGATACCCAAAAAGCCATGGTTGTCACCTAGTCTTCTGCGGTGCATAGATAAGAAAGATTCAAGAGATTTAATAAGGAATGAAAATGATCCAGTTTATAGGATTCAATAAGGAATGAAAATGATCCAGTTTTCACTAGAATTTACAAAAATTATAGAAATGCCCTTAATAAACTTTTGAGAAACGCCAAAAAAATATTTTTAGTGTAAATTTAAAGATGCTTGTGGTAACCCAGCTAAAACATGGAAAATTATTAAAAGTGTTATATCTTCAACAGATCCGGTTCGGCCTGATGAAGTTACTACAAGTGATGGGTTAAATTCGAATGAGCCTGAAGTAATATGTAATGCCCTTTCGGAACATTTTGCAACTGTTGGGGCTCGATTTTCTCGTGGTACAGTAGCTTCTGATAATGATCCTCCGCTTGAGACTCTTATGGGTACTTCTGTTGATGTGTCAATGTATCTAAGACCCGTCACTCCTGATGAAATTCGTAAGATCATCTTTGTGATGAAAAGTTCTTCGGCTGGGAGTGATTCCATTAACCTTCTTGTTTTAAAAACCGCGTTTCCAAGCATTTCACATATATTTACGTCCCTTGTTAATGCTTGTTTTAAGCAAGGGAAGTTTCCCAATGGTCTTAAAATCGCAAGAATAACTCCTGTGTTTAAGGGTGGTAACAAGAATAGTTTGGGAAATTACAGACCAATTTCATTATTAGGTAATAATGAAATTGGTGTTGCTTCACAACAGGTGTTGTTTCACGAGTTTTAGAAAAATGTATTAATATTAGAATTTATGAGCATTTGGAACGTCATAAACTTCTACATTCAAATCAGTTTGGTTTCAGGAAGGGTAGAACAACAGAAATGGCGATTTCATTTATTACTACTATAATTAATGATGCTCTTGATAATAAGCTTGGGGTAGCTGGTATATTTTTGGACTTAATTAAGACGTTTGACACTGTTGACCATCGATTATTATCTAAAAAAATGTGAATTTTATGGATTAAGGGGTGCTACATTGGGTTTGCTTTGCAGTTATCTTCAAAATAGACAACAGTGTGTCAATTTACAAGGTTTTTCGTCTAGTATAAATGTTGTTAATGGGGGGTTCCCCAAGGATCCGTACTGGGTCCGACTCTGTTTTTAATTTTCATTAATGACCTGCCGCATGTTGTGAAAGCTCTGCCCAGAATCGACGACTTTGTTGACAACGGTCCAAGTAAGACCCAGGTTACTATGCCCTTATTTGCTGATGATCCAACCTTGGTGTGTGTTGTCCCTAAGGAACAACTGCTCATGTCAACGATAAATGCAGCAATGAGCAAGATATGTACATGGCTTAAAATAAACCACCTTGACCTGAATAAAGATAAGTCATTTTTTTTTTATTTTCACTCGATCTTCGAATTTTTATCCATGGTTTACGGAAATGATTTCGGAGAGGGGAATTATTAAACGAACAAGGTTCACAAAATACATCGGAATCAATGTTGATGAAACCCTATCATTTAAAGATCATGTGAAGTCAGTTTCGAAAATATTGTCACGTAACTTAGGTATCATGCGCAAATAAAACATATTTTCCCCCAAATGTTCTACGATTGTTATACTTTTCCCTGATTCACCCCTACATTTTGTATTGCTCGTCGATTTGGCTTGGTACTTTCTCTTCGATAGTTCGTCCAATCCGTGTGATCCGGAATAATGCTATCCGAGTTTTTGGGGTGTCGGGAACCAGGAGTCTATGAGGTCTGTGTATGGAGAATTAAATATAATGCCTGCAGCTGGATTACGTGATTTTTATATATAAGTATCACATTGAGAGCCTTCCTGATTGTTTTAAAGGAATATTTTGTGAGAGGTCTGATGTTCACCACCACGTTACTCGGATACGAGGAAATACTGAGGTTCCTCGATTAGTTTCAAGTAGGTCTTCTTTTTCACTTAGTTATAGAGCTTCAAAACTTTGAAATAAACTGAATATAGATATCAAGGAAATAGGCACCTTTGGCCAGTTTAAGTCTGATTTGCGTCTGGAGTTGCTCGGTAGGTATACTTTTGAAACAGATTAAATAAAATAAATTTTACATAGGTTATTCATTTGTAATATTTATGTATTTTTTTGTCGTCTTGGGGTCACGCAAGGTAATGTATTGTTTATTTTTTTTTTTATGGTTGTTGGTTTCGGTATATGGTCTCATTCTTCACATTCTCCATATTCTCTCATTCTCCATATTATCTTTTTTCTTTTTTCCCCTGAATTTAGCACAGACTCGCAAGCTTCGCTTACGTTGTGCTATTGATTTAAGAAATGTTTATATCTAATAAAATTGTTCTACTACTACTACTACTACTCGAAAAGTGACTTAAAAGACCACATCGAAAAAACAGTACCGAAGCTTTTATTTTGAAATGTTTGTCCTATTTTCCGTTCAAGACTTCATCAGCAAGTGTTACTGTTCAAGTTATTGCATCTAGTTTTTACGTTTAATTCAGTATTCACGCTTTTCATTCTACACTAGGATAACTTCGCACCGCAACATTTTACCTTTTTGTAAAAAAAAATTCATGGGCCGTAAAAATTTGTGTGTTCTGTATGACCAATGAGAGGTTTTGTTCCAGGTTACTCTTTTTTATTTACTTACGTTTTTTATACTCAAGCATATACCCAAACCTAAAAAACATTTTTTTTTTCATTCTTATCCGATGGCTAGTACCGAAGATTGTGTATTCCAAACCTGCTTAATTTTTCCCTTAAAACTGAACAGAGAAACAGATTATCTGTTAAGACCCCATCTGTTTTCTTCGTGTTCTGTTTTTCAAATAATATGCAGTTAACAGAAGTGGGATGTCTGTTTTTTCTTGGATTTTTTAATTGATGTCAGTTTTTCTAACAAACAGAGCCATAGGATCTGTATTCCTGATGCATAGAGCTAAGAAAAAAACACATTTGTAGGGAAAACCAGTTTTCGTACAATTTTCTAGAGAATCCCTTGATATAGCTATTTTACAAATTTAAACAATTTAAAACAATTTGAACAATTTAAACAAACAAAATTATTTACTAGCTATTTTACATGGCGATACTTTTCATGGTCCTTCAGCCAGGAAATGCAATGGGGGGGGGGGGGCTGGGACCAGCCATCCTGCACTTTCGCACACCCTTCCTGATTACCTTTCCCAGATTTCTCTAGGTACCCATTTAGAACTAGGTCGACTCTGGCTGGGATTACAAAGTCACGCTACTGCCACCCGTTCCAAACCAAATAACCAGTGAAACCAGGACTTAAACTATCTAGTTTGGTCCTTGTGCTTATCCTAGTTTAGTAGTTGGTCCTATCAGAGCTTGGCTAGCAACAAAAGCTTAGCAGATATGCCATTATTCTGCAATTCTGGCGAAATAGCGAAAGTTATTCATTGGAAATATTAAGAAAATTATATATTCTTTCTTTCCTCTCTTGCATTACTTTTCAATGCTCCATCTGATGTTAGTTTAGACTTTTTTTTCTTAATGGAAATACTAAAAAAAAAAGAAAAAAAGAAGCTATTTCTCTGTAAGGTCTGGTGCTAATTGTTTGTGACAAATCTGTAACCTAGTATTCAAAATTATCATTGTTTTTTGTATCTCTTTTGCAGTTCAAAGTTTATTGGTCCTCCGTAGCAAAGCTTGCACAATCCTCAGATTTTCAGGGTTCCCCAAGAGAAAATCTGGTTTCGTGAGACCCCCCCCCCCCCGAAAATTACCATTAACAAAAATTAACTGCTTGTGTTTCGTATACGTTCGTGCATTTCTTGGACCTGATGCATTTCGCGCATCTTTGGGGAGGTTTTGGATATCCCAATTTTCTTCCTGGGCAACTTTGGGATTGTTTTTATAGCTTTGTACTATCAACTGGTAATTTAGCTTTTTCGGTGTTGTGACGAATTCACTCCCCCCCCCTCCTGGGCCGAAATAAATACCTGCAAACAGGCTGGATATAAATTTTCAGTAGTATACCGTAAGACTTTTGCAGGGACATATCTATAACCAAGTGCATCACGCCCTAATGTAAAATATTACTGATTTTAAACGTAGCTTTTCTACGGAGGATTTCTTTGAAATTTCTTAGATATCCGGAACAACTAGAGTTCAGATTATTAATTTTTATGTCGGCTAAGTTACAAAACAACTTAAATTTGACTGTAAAGGAATTGCTTTACACGAAGTACTTGTTCGATAGTCATTCAAAGCATAGCAAGGAAATTATTGCCCCTTTCAATAGAAATGTTTCACTTGCTCTACTATTTCTAGGTTGAATAAAGAGACAGGATTATTAGAAACTAGCAAAGTCAAGTGCAAAGTTGCTTCACTGGGCCCATTGGGACGACCAGTGCTGTTGATAGCAAGTAAATTGCGATTAGTTTCTTTGGTAGAAAAAGATGACTCTGTTGTGGAATTTTCGAATATGACGCTTATCAATGCAGTACTGAATATCTTGGGACCAATGAGAGAAGATAAGCTATGTAAAACCTTATTGCTTATTCAGGTAAATTCTATTTGGTAAATTGCTGTTTATATTGTTTCTTCAGGTGAATTATATTCAGGCAAATCTGGTAAATTATATAGATTTGTAAAGACGCCAATTAAAACTATTCTAAGCGATATCTGGGGATTATTTCCCTTTGCGGGGACTCTGCATAGCGTGCACTGAGACTACAATGAAGCTCAATTTCTTTACTCATGAGCATTCTGGGACATACCACCAACGGGAATCCAAATCATCTTGAGTATCTCAATATAATTTATTCGGAACTCCCAAAAATTCTCGTTCATGGTATGCACGAATGTTAATATGCAGTACAAATAGTTAATTTGCGTTATGGGTTTGTTTCTAGGGGGTTGTTTTTTATATTGGAAAGACCCACCAATTATTAGAGGATGGTTATTTGAGCGTGAATCTTCAATCGAAAAAGCTATCAAGTTGCGCCAAAGGCCAGAAAAATTTAACTTTGCTTTAACCCAACATAGCTACAATAACCCAGATGATAGACCCATCAGTTATATCGCAAGCTAAAGAAAATTCCGATACTTGCAAAATCAGGAAAGAGATTAGCACGCACAAAATCTTTATGAAAAATAAATTATCAAATGAAAATTGTACCTTCCATTCAGTAATAAGGTTTTTTGTTCAGTCGCCTTAGTGTTTTTTATTTAAGAAGCTGACTTCGTTTTGGATTTTTATTTTTGAGCTTGTTTTGGGTTCATGGACTACTATTTGCTTTTTGTTCTTTTTGCACTTACCAAGGTTGAGTAGAGATCTTGTCAGAAGATTTCAGTTTCCTTCTTTCTTCGCTGGCTGTAAATTAAACCTTAAACAGCTAACATTATTGATTATGTTGCTGTAAACCCAAAACTGGCAGGATCCAATACAAGATACTAAGGTATATAAGAGTGATGTTATTGATATTAAAAGTAAATATATCACCATCTAGTAGTGTCTAGGGTTAATTTAAAGCCGAAATTTGGGATGGGTAACAATCTTCCGAGAAGCTATGATGTTCACAGACTCAAGGATGAGAATTTGAGATGAACTTTAAAGGAACAGTTTAATGCTAAACTGGAGAGTTTAAAATTTAATACTGTAGAAGATGGATGGAATAATTTGAGGAAAATAGTTTATGAAGTCGCTGATGGTGTCTTAGGGAAGAAAGTTAGGAACGCAGCTAAGAATATAAGTGAAAATGCTTTATGTTTAATAGAGAGGAGGAGGGGCTTGTACAATGAATATCTCAGTGATAGATCATATTAAAATAAGAGGAATCTAAAAAAAGTGTTAAAATATGAACTAAGGAGGTTTGAAGTGGAGGTAATGGACTGAAGACCTGGAAGATGCAGCTAGACGGCATAAGAGTAAAATATTGAACTGATATGTTAATAAATTGAAAGAAAGTAGTCAATGTGGACTTGCCCTAGTGAAAGATTCCATATCACAAATAGTGATATGGAAAAATTTAAAGTAAGGAAAAATTCTGAGAATGTGATCAACCATTATAGAGTTGCAGAAAAAGATATGAAAAGAGTAGAATGAAAAAGTTTTGGACACTTGGATGTGAGGAAAGATGTATCTTGTGAGAAGTAGTGAAAGTACTAAAACGATAAAAAAAAATGTCAAGGCCCCAGGTACTCATAGTGTGGTAATTGAAGTTTTTTGAATATGGTGGTTATGAAATTAAAAATAAATTACTGAAGGTTATGAATATGATTTTGAAAAAAGAGGAAGTACCTAGCGATTTTAGTAAAACTCCTGTTGAATTAATTACATTCTAATTAAACCCCTGTTTAAGAAAGGGGATAAGGGTGAGTGTGGTAATTACAGAGACATTGGCCTGGTTTCTCTAGGAAGAAAATTACTTCGTATGATGATACTTTTTAGACTGAGAGATGCTTAGACAAAGTTTAAAGAGAACAAGAATGTTGTTTTAGGAAGGGAAGAGGATATTTTGACCAAATTTTCACTCTTAGATTAATCATTGAGAAGTGCCTTAGTCATCAAACATGTTTATTCCTCAGTTATATTTATTATTAGCAAGTGTTTGCTCCAACTCATGGAACAGCTTTAGCCAAGTTCTTATCATTGAATGGTATACCAGACAAATACTTTAAAGTTAATAACATCGCAGGAAATGCGGTTAGTTGATGGTTTCCTATTAAATCTGGAGTTAAGCAGGGTTGTGTTCTATCCCCATTTACATGGATCCTTTTTCATGGACTTTGTCTTACGGAACGCAACAAAGGCAATGGGGGAACACGGAATGAAATGGGGAAGTAAGACTCTCCTGGACTTAGATTATGTCTATGATTTAAGGATCCAAGATCAAACTGTTAGCAAAATGAATAAACTCTTTAGTGATATTGCGAGTTCAGCTTGCAAAAATAAATATGAAAATTAATGTTAAGAAGACTTGATCGCCAAGGCTAGGAATAATTGAAGACGAAAAGGTAATGTAGGGTAACGAAAAGATCTATTCATTTAGTGGACAGCTTTACTTACCTAGTTATTATTAATAGTAAATATGGTGGTTGGCTTTAAGATATTAAAAGTAGAATTGACAAGTCCCTGGGTATTTTTCACAGTTGAAAGAAGTTTGGGAGATTAGGAAGATAAGTCTACAATCCAAAATTAGAATATTGGAAGCTACAGTGATAATAGTGGTCAAGTATGGTTCTGAAGCATGAGTACTCCGAAAAACGAAGGAAGATTCGCTAGATGTCACTGAAACTGATTGACTGTATCTCAAACATTAGACTGTACGAAACGTGTGGTTCCATCCCACTTTCTAGAGCTATAATGAGAGACAGGTTGAGATGGCTAGGGCACGTTCTGCGGATGAAGGATGGCAGATTGTCCTTTTTGGCCAACTGTTTCGGGCTAAACGAAAAGCAGATCGTCTCAAAATGGGGTTAGGATGTCGCAAGAAAAGATTTAAGGGAAATTGGATTTTGTGCTGCAGTACATTGTTTGTAGTAGTAGTAGTAGCAGTAGTGTGAATTGCCTCGTTTTTTCACTATTCGGCGTTTTTATGTACTGTCAGTACGGTATTTCAGTTTTTGAATTATCATAGTTGAACATAGTCAAAAACTGATGGTGAGATATCAGAAACCGAAAAAGTACATTTTAGGCCCACAATTCGCTAGTTTATCCGCAGGTTTTCCTTAGACCATATTAAGGTGGGTGTCCTCCTAGTATGGGGAATCATTATTTACGTATACTAATGAAATTATAGAGGAGGAGAAGAATGTGTTCAAGTTTATTAGAATTCGTAAATTTCCCTTAGGACTTTTTTTTACTGTCATTTATTTTATTAGCATTTTTTACGGCCACCTTGTGAATACACGATTAACATAAGGCTTATGGAAAATCAAATACCTCATGTATCATCATAAAATGTATCATAAAAAAGTGTATCATCATAAAATGTATCATCAAATACTTCATAAGGCTAATGGAAAATCATGATATATGTTAGTTTTTCATACAGCTGTTAATTTTTTCATGTATATTCTCGTAAGTGTGCGTACGTAATGTCTCCATTATTAAATGCAAAATTATTCACTTTTTCTCGAATATGAATGATATATACTCCACTGAAAGAATGACACATTTTTAGAAACAGGACAATCCCAGGATTGAAAATCTGTCTGGTCTCCCATGTCTGGTCTGAAACCTCGTCCCTCAGACTAGGTTTCAATGGTCCTTTGAGCCACCTCCCCCCCCCCCTCCCCCGTTCCCTTACTTAGTGAAGATGATCTTTGCGTTTGAATTATGATCCAAGATTTTTCATTCCTCAGGTTGGCGTGGATGGTCCATATTTATGTAATGATAGTTCTGATAATTGTAGGACCTTCGAATTGGAGATATTTGACAATTAGATTCTGAAGACCCAACACTGGGTTACCAATGGACCCAACATTACCTTAGCCTAGGGAATAATTGGCACTCTAATTGCGTTTTTAGAATCAAAGTTATTCTACTACCTCTCCTACTCTATTGACTACTCACTGCAGCAGTAAGCCGCCAGACAACATATCTGCGCACGCTATTCTTTTAAACACAATCTGTTCAAAGCTTCACTATTCAACCCTTTCCAAGAAGTTCCTTTTTTCTTTAAATCCTTCCATATGATCTCTTCCCATCGTTTTTGGTGACGGCCCATTAGGGCCACTATTAAAAAATAATGGTCCTATTCAACTGGCCCCAGATGGAATGCCCAAAAGAAAAATCTTCGGTAATCTGTCTTCCTTCATCCGTAAAATATGCCCTAGACTTTTCAGCCTTTCTTTCGCTATAGCCCTAGAAAGTGGAATAGAACCAAATCAGGTTTGTCCCAGCTTTCAAAATTTTCCTCTAGCCTAACGAAAACCGTCCTGGAGAAACTTCACACATAGAATCTCCCTCTGCTGAAAAATCTAGGAGAAACTTACTATTTTCTTAAGTCACAAAATCATACTGAAGAGTATAAGGACAAGATAATCCTGCTTCCCTTGGAATGTGTATATCCTATGACATTCGGATCAATCTGGGACCCGTCGCAACATGAGGTAACCAACGAACTTCGCTGAATGAATCGCCTGTTACAAATCAATATAGAAAACGTGAAAAAAATATTTGGGCTACGGGATGAATCATAGTCTAGGTTTCAATTATCTGAACCTTCATTAATTAGCTTATTATAGGCAGCGCAATAGCGCTGCTTAAGTAAAGAGTGATGCGGGCACAATGTATTATTTATTTATTTATTGTTTTTTAGACCAGGGCACTTCGTATATAAGGAGTTGTCGTAAAAACTTCAAAAAGGGCTCATTCGAATGAAAATCGAAAGTTCTAGGGCTCTTTTTAATTGTCGAAAGTGATTGGAGGGCAGTAAACCCTTTCCAAATCCCACCATTTCCCTAAACACATCCAGTCAAAATTTTGAGATAGGCATTTTGTGCAACGTAGTTGAAAGGTCCGGAAATTATGTCTATGACAACCCTCTCACAGCCCTCAGGACAAGGGTTGTAAGTTATGTCCTGGGGGTATATAAGGTATATATGAAAAGGGTGATCGTATAAACTTCGGAAATGGCTCATTGGGTTGGTAATCAGAAGTTCTAGTGCCCTTCTTAAGATTCAGAGTAAGGTGAAATTTCGGAAGGATAATTACCTCCCGGGAATTTATGATGTTGATATACCCCAGGATGAGAATTTGAAAGAAACTTTCCAGAACAGTTGAATGCTGTACTTGATAGTTTAAAATTTGACAATGTGGAAGATGGTTGGAATAATTTTAGAAAAACAATTTGTGAAGTTATTAACCGTGTCTTAGGGAAGAAAGTTAAGACTGCAGCTAGGAATATTAGTGAAAAGGCTTTGTGTTTAATAGAGAGGGGAAGGGATTTGTACAAGAATTATCTGAGTGATAGATCATTTGAAAACAAATGGAATGAACTAAGGAGGTGTGAAGTGGTGGCCATGGATAAAATTGCCGAGGATCTGGAAGATGCAGCTTGACGGCATAATAGTAAAATATTGTACTCGCATTTTAATAAATTGAGAGGGAGTAGTCAACCCGGGCTTGTCCCAATTAAAGATAGGAACAGAACCACAATTAATGAAAAGGAAAGAGTTAAATAGAAATGGGCGGAACATTTTGATAATATGCTAAACCAAGATACAGCTGCCGGAAAAGAAATAGATATAGAAGAAAATGAAAAAAAAATTGTGATACCTTGGATGTGAAGCAAGATTTGTTTTATAATGAAGAATTAGCGGCAGATTGAAGTAATAAAAAATTATAAGGCTCCAGGTGCTGATAGTGTGGTAAATGAGTTTCTTAAATATGGTGGCTCCGAGGTTAGAAATGAGTTGCTGAAGATTATGAATATGATTTTTGAAAAAGGGGAAGTACCTAATGATTTTAGGAAAACCTTGATTAAACCACTGTATAAGAAAGGTGATAAGAGTGACTGTCGTAATTATCGAGGCAATAGTATGGTCTCCGTAGGTAGCAAATTACTTAGTAATATGATACTTTTTAGACTGAGAGATGCTGTAGACAATGTCTTAAGAGAAGAACAGTGTGGTTTTAGAAAAGGCAGAGGATGTGTCTACCAAATTTTTACTCTTAGGTTATTAATTGAGAAATGCCTTAGTTGTCGAACATTTTTGGTCCTCAGTTTTATAGATTATGAGCAAGCGTTCAATTTTGTTGATAGAAGAGCTTTAGCAAAGGTCTTATCCTTATATGGTATGCCAGGCAAATACATTAAAGTGATTATTGCTATGTAGGAAAACAATACTGTTGCGGTTAAGGTAGGAAATGAGGTTAGCAGCTGGCTTTGTATTAAATCAAGAGTTAAGTAGGTTTGTGTTCTATCCCCGTGTATATGGATCATTTTGATGGACTTTGTCTTAAGGAGCACAGGAAAGGCAATGGGAGACCACGGAATCAAATGGGGAGGAAAATCTCTCCTGGACTTAGATTTTGCTGATGATTTAAGCATCCTAGATGAAAGTGTGATCAAAAGGAATAAAATTTGCGAGGTCTTGCGTGCTCAGGGTGTTAGAATAGGTTTGAAAATTAAATTTAAGAAGATTAAGTCACTATAACTAGGAATAAGTGAAGATGAAAAGGTGACGTTGGGTAGCGAAAAGATTGATCAGGTGCGCAGTTTTACTTAACTTGGTAGTATTATTAGTAAAGACGGTGGAAGCAGTGAAGATGTAAAAGTAGAATAGCGAAGGCTCAGGGTGTTTTTTCACAATCAAAAAAGTTTGGAAGAATAGGAAGATAAGTCTGCAAACCAAGATTAGGATATCGAAGGTACATCGATGACGATGGGCAAATATTGCTCTAAAGCATGGGCACTCCGAAAAGCGGATTAGGATTTACTAGATATTTTCCAGAAACATTGCCTACGGATTGTTCTGGGTACTCGGCTGACTGATAGTATTTCAAACTGTAAGGGGTACGAAAAGTTTTGTTCAATCCCGCTTTCTAGGGCTATAATGAAAGAAAAGTTGAGATAGCTAGAGCAAGTTCTGCGGATGAAGGATGACAGATTGTTCTTTTCGACCAACCATCTAGGGCCAAACACAAGGCAGCTCGTCCTCGTCTGGGGTGGAAGGATGTCATTAAGAAAGATATAAAGGAAATGGGAACTTTTTGGGAGGGTGTAAAGAGGGATTTTTTGAATAGATTGCGATGGAGGAAGAGCGTTCGTAGCTTTGTTGGCCTCAGATGGCTTGGTGCTTTGGTGAGCTGTTAGTAGTAGTAGTAGTAGTAACCATCCCACGCCTGTTCTGATCAAACGAATCAATCGAAATCAAACGAAACTTAGATAATAATACATCCCTAAATAGAGATTTGGGTGAATATACATTCAACCCTATATACACAAAATTGATTATGGAAAATAATATAATTCAAAATAAAACAAAAATAGGAACCAATAAAAACAAGCCCAATCCCAAAAGAACTACAAGATTAGCTGCAGATAAGGCAAACATAGCAATAAGAAATTATTCCAATTTTTAATAAATTAAATAAAAAAAACAAATTTTTTTTTAGCTGAAAGTAAGGAGCGACATTAAAACTTAAAACGAACAGAAATTACTCCGTATATGGAATGGGTTGTCCCCTCCGCAATCCCTCGCTCTTTACGCTATAGCTTTTAATTGTTTTAAAAAATAGAATTGTGGCAAAGAGTCAAACTTTAGCATAAAGAGCGAGGGATTGCGGAGGGGACAACCCATTCCATATACGGAGTAATTTCTGTTCGTTTTAAGTTTTAATGTCGCTCCTTACTTTCAGCTAAAAAAAATTAGTTTTTTTTAATTTAATTTCTGAACGTTTTTGAATTAATGGATGTTTCGTTTTGGCTCTCCGCACATAAATTGTTAAAATGAAATTTGTATATTCATTCTTTTTATGGCTAAATGGCTTTCTCTTAGTTTCGATCAGACGATTTTGAGAAATAAGGGGTGGAGAAGGGCGTCTAGTTGCCCTCCAATTTTTCGGTTACTTAAAACTAAAATTTTTAATTTTTAAGGAATGTTTTTATTAGTAAAAAATATACGTAACTTAAGAATTAATTTACGTAACAAACTTTCATAATCTTATATTTTTATTATGTATACGAGGGGGTTTGTACCCTCGTTAATACCTCGCTCTTTACACTAAATCGTAAGTTTTGTCCCAATTCTTTAAGAATGACCCCTGAATCAGAAATGCTGTAGAATAAATAGTTGAAATTACTAAAAATACTTTAGCATAAAGAGTGAGGTATTTATCTCCTCCTAAATACCTCGCTCTTTATGCTAAAGTATTTTTAGAACCCCTCATATGCGTAATAATCTCTGTTCGTTTTAAGTTTCAAGGCTACTCCATCCTTTCATTTGAAAAAACGTTTTCATGTTTATTTTTCAATTATTTTCTTACAGTAATGCTAGAAAATCCTGCGCCCTTTTCATTGAATTTTTCTTCCCCCATGACAGATTCCTCCAAGGAAAGATCCTCCAACATAGTCCCCTCCCCTCAGCCCCACCCCCAAACAAAATAAAATCCCCCTGAAAACGTCTGTACACTTCCCAATAACCATTACTGTATGTAAACACTGGTCAAAGTTTGTAACTTGCAGCCCCTCCCCCAGGGATTGTGGGGGAGTAAGTCATTCCCAAAGACATAGTTATTATGGTTTTCGACTATGCTGAACAAAATGGCTATCTCAAAATTTTGATTTGTTGACTTTGGGAAAAAAATGAGCGTGGGAGGGGGTCTAGATGCCCTCCAATTTTTTGGTCACTTAAAAAGGGCACTAGAACTTTTCATTTCCGTTAGAATGAGCCCTCTTGCGACATTCTAGGACCACTTGGTCGATACGATGACCCCTGGGAAAAAGAAAAAACAAACAAATAAACACGCACCCGTGATTTGTCTTCTGGCAAAAATACAAAATTCCACATTTTTGTAGATAGGAGCTTGAAACTTCTACAGTGGGGTTCTCTGATACGCTGAATCTGATGGTTTCATTTTCGTTAAGATTCTGTGACTTTTAGGGGGTGTTTCCCCCTATTTTCTTAAATAAGGCAATAATAAATAAATTCTGAGGCTCGTAACTTTTGATGGGTAAGACTAAACTTGATGAAACTTATATATTTAAAATCAGCATTAAAATGCGGTTCTTTTGATGTACCTATTGATATCAAAATTCAATTTTTTAGAGTTTCGGTTACTATTGAGCCGGGTCGCTCCTTACTACAGTTCGTTACCACGAACTGTTTGATAAAGTTAGTGAAATGAAGGAACCTTTTTAGCTTGTAAAATGTTAGCTTTTATCACACAGTCTTGGCTGAACTTTTCGTTAAGAAGTAATGATGCCTAGGCTATTTTAAAAAATTGATTTTTAACCAAGAACTTTTATTGTAAGTGTGTCATTGTTTATTATTTTCTTTCCTGAAGACGGCCCTTAGATATAGGGTTGAAATATTCAAATAGGTTTTGTTTGTTCACTGTCTTGGGAAAAAAGTCCTCATTATTCTCTCTCCTGTATTTGTATTATGGAAAGGCAGTGTGGTCTTCGTCATTATTTACGTAAGTTATGTCCTAGGGGCATATAAGGTATATGTAGGATAGGTGATCGTACAAACTTCGAAAGGGTTGATTGGATTATTAATCAGAAGTTCTAGTGCCCTTTTTAAGATTCAGAGTGATCGGAGGGTGGGTACAACCCCCCCCCCCTCGACATCTCATATTTTCCTCCCGTAATGCGTCTGATAGAAATTTTGAGAGGTCTGTTTGTTGTCGTAGAAAGTTTGAAAAGAGGTCAATCGATTTGAAATTGAAAGGGCTAGTGCCTTTTTAATAGTCGAAAGTGATTGGAGGGCTACAAGTCCCCCAAGTCCCATTATTCCCTAAACAGATCTAATCAAAATTTTGAAATAACCATTTTGTTCAGCGTAGTTGAAAGGTCGGGAAATCATGTCTTTGAGGATGATATCCCCCCCAAAGCCTTCAGCGCAAGGGCTGTAACTTATGCCCCGAGGGCATATAAGGTTTTTATTGAAATAATAGTTGTAAAAATTCCGGAATGGGCTCATTTGATTAGAAATAAGATGTTCTATTGCGCTTTTTATGAGTCAAAGTGATTGGAGGGCAGCCACTCCCCCAAGGCCGTATCCAGGGGGCGGTGTTTAGGGGTTTTACCTCCCCACCTCCACTCCGGAGGTGGTTACCTCCCGAACCCCACCTCCGGAAATGTATTCTCGACTCATAAAAACGTAACAAAAGTGAATATAGACACTTTTTTATGCATTTTTTGTGGTTTTTACTCCCCCCTCCCGTCCCGAAAAAAAATTTCTTGTAAAACCTTAACCGAAAAAATCCTGGATACGGTCTCCCCCCCCCCACGTCGTATTTTCCGCGATTGCATCCGACGGAAATTTTTGGGATAGCCATTTGTTCAAAAATAGTCCAAAGATCATATAATAAGGCCTTTTGGGTTGACAGAATCCCCCAGAGTCTGGGGGCAAGGGTTGTAATAATAAGGTTTTTATGAAAGGGGTGGTCTTTTGAACTTTAGAAGAGGCTCATTTGATTCGAAATGAATAGTTTTAGTTCCCTTTCAAGAGTCAACCATTATGGAGAGCAACTAGCCCTCCCCTTCTTGACATCCTCTTTCCCCAAAACGCATTCAATAGAAATTGTGAGGTAGCCGTTTTGTTACTAATAGTC
The DNA here is from genome assembly GCF_032884065.1 of Artemia franciscana. Taxonomy (NCBI): domain Eukaryota; kingdom Metazoa; phylum Arthropoda; class Branchiopoda; order Anostraca; family Artemiidae; genus Artemia; species Artemia franciscana. Next base: position 55,513,898 of record NC_088869.1, on the reverse strand, counting down.
CAAAGAACATATAACAATATCGTTAGGGTGGACACAATCACCAAGAGCCCATGGACAAGGGTTGTAAGCTATGCCCAGGGGTATATAAGGTTTTTATGGAATGGTTGGTCGTAAGCTTTGGATCGGATGGAGCTCATTTGATTGGAATTTGGAAGTTTTAGTGCCATTTTAAGAGTCAAAAATGAATGGAGGGCAATCAGTCCCCCCAAGGCAATCAGTGCAATCAGTCCTATCATTGAAAACCAAATGCGTTTGGAATGTTTTCACTTTTCTTATTTTCATAAATAAGAAATTATCAAAACTTTAAGGAATAAAAATCAGTATACGTCAATTAATTTGACAATTCACGGTCATTTGTTTTTGTTTTTTCCGTAAAACGCAAATTATGTTCTGGTCTTGAGAAGGTATGGGGGTTATCAGCCTTATTTATGTTAATTTTTGCTCATTTTGAGTTTGATTCGGCTATTTATTGTAATTTCTCTCCGTTTAGAGTTTCATTTATTTATTGATAGTGGTTTGTGGTAATTTTACGCTTGGAAGATTATTTGACTTTATTTCTGCTCATTCGTGGCTTAATGGAGCTCTTTACTTCTCTTTGAAAAACTTGTTTTATGGAAAAAGTTTTTAAAATTAATTTGTGAAAGAGAGGTACAAATATTTCATTAGAGGATCACGTAATTCTTAATTAATATGTTTTGTACGTAACGGTAAATTTGGGAAATACTCTTTCAATTTAAATGATTCATAAAATAGTTGAGTGAGTGTTTTAACTCTATAGTTAATTTCAAGAAATTTATTTAGCGATTTTTATCGCTTTTCAAGTTAAATCCTTTATGCTTTTTCAGGTCATCGGGACTGCGGTGGCTTTTGTGATTCGATACCCTCTGGCTTCATTTTTCTACTGATGATCCACTTGTATGTCCACAGGAAATTTTGTTTTTATTGGTACTGTTAAAGTCCTAGTCATCTAATATATTTATATAATTTGACTCTTGTTGCTTATTCTTATAAGAGGGGCACCTCAGTAATGAGGTATTTTTAACTAAATCCTAGTCGTTTAATATATTTATTTATTTATTTTATAATAAATATACTTAGTTTATCGCATATATTTTATTTATTTATTTACTTTTATTATTTATATAAATAAATTTAATATATTTAATCTTTTTATTTTATTTCCTCTTTTTCAAAATCATGTTCATAATCCTCGGTAATTTATCTCTAATTTCATTACCACCATAAAAAAAAAACCACACTATTTACACCTAGGACCTAATTATTTTTTAATACTTTTAGTACTGTCACTAATTCAACATCGTCCTCAACATCCATTCAAATTTGCAACTTAAAACTCTTAGCCTTTCCTGAAATATCAGAGGTACGCCTTTTGACAACCTTGGTGCACTTAACACCGATGGTGCACTTATTGGGTTTCGGTCAGTTTAACACCGATGTTGACATTCCCTGGAAGTTTCAACCTGACACCTTCAGCTGTTCCTGAGATTTATCGACGGGATAAGGTGTCTTTGATTTAGTTATATATGTGTCTGGCGTCTTTTCATTTAATTTAAATCCCCCTCGATATAATCCTAAAATTTTATCCTAAGATCCTTGGTCGTTCCAGAAATAGGGTAGATATACCTTTTTGGCAACCTAGATGCACATAGTGTCTTTTGATTAGTTCAATATCCCCCTCAACATGCTCTTAAAGCTTGAACTTTATACCCTCTGCCGTTCTTTAGATATTGCTGGTACCCTCTTTTGACAACCTGCAAGCACATTGTATATTTTCATTTAGTTCAACATTATCTGGAAGTTTCACCTTAATACCATTAGTCTTTTTGGAGACCCTAGATCAAATATACCCCCCCCCTTTCCTAATAACAATATCTAAAGGTGAACATTGGGTAAATTTTATAGGCTCTAGTGGCTCATGTCATCCCTGGAGGGATAACTATTGGACCTTTCGACTATTTTGAACAAAACGGCTATCTAAAATTTTGATCTGATGTCTTTTGGGGGAAGGCAGTGAAAAATGGCGTACTAGAGGGGGCGGGGGGGGGCTTAGAGGGGACTGACAACCTCTGTGGTTGCGAAAATTTTCTGTTTACAACAAAAAGTTTATTATCTATACTTTACAAAACAATACATGTTTAGGCACTAAAACAGAAGTGCAGCTACAATCAAAATTAGACAGCTGTCATAGCCATGATGGAATTGTTTTCTCATTGCGTATTCCATAATTAGCTTCAGTTTTTAGAATACGTTTTTCTACAATGAAATGCGGCCATCACACGTGGTTATTGTTTTTCTAAGGAAAAAAATGAACGCACAATTCCATTATGTTACACTTTCCCGCCGCGATGAGGCGCCGCTGTTTTACTTTGTTTGGGCATCGTTAGTTACAGTGGTAGATCCAGGATTCCTTTACAAGAGGAAAAGTCAAGATACAAATTAAAAATCCTGGAAGCAACACTGCCATGATCTTTTTATTTTTTTTGGTGGGTACAGCCCCCTTATATACGGACTAATTTCTCTTCGTTCTAAGTCTTAATGTCGGTCCTTACTTTCAGTTGGAAAACTAATTTTTTTAACATATAATTTCTAATCATTTCTGTTCTAAGGGAGATAAGACACCCTGAGAAAATATTGCAGACAACTTCGACAGTTACGAAAAACTTTCAGATTGTAACGAAAACTTTATTATTCATACTTTACAAAACCATACATGTTTAGGCTCTGAAAACAGAAATGCATCTACAATTAAAATTACACTGCGGTCTTGGCCGTGACGGAATTGTTTTCTCATTCTGTATTCATATGAATCAGTATCAGTTTTAGAGTATGTTTTTCTCCAAGGAAATGCAACCATCACACGTGGTTATTGTTTTTTTTTTAAGGGAGAAAAAGATCGGATATTTCTATAATGTCACAGTTCCCCGCCGCCACGAGGTGCCGCTTTCCCTACTTTATCTTAGCATCAGTAGCTACATTGGTAGATCCACGATTCCTTTACAGGAGGAAAACCAAAATGCAAATGAAGGATTCTTCTAATATAAAATCTATGATTTTGCATGCTAGGACACACAGTTCTGACTTCATAACCATTTCGCAAAAGTTGGGAACTTAACAATAACTAAAATTTTTCCTCCCCTCCCAACTTATCTAGATGTGCTAGTCAATGAATAGTTCAAATGCTACCAAATGTTAAGACAAAGCACAAGGAAGAAAAGGGGGCTAGTCAAAACTTGCATAAAGCGCACGCTATTGACCAGTGTGTCCTTAAGTGTCAGATTGTTTCGAGGATTTCCATATATAGTCATTCTTCTATATGACTGACTTGAAAAGACATAAAGTTATGTGTAATAAATAAAAAAAAAAAATACAGCAATATTTTAATGTACATTTCAATTCCCTATGAACACTTCTTAAGAACTAAGAAAGTCATACCTGAGAAGTCAATTTCAGTTTGGCTTACCATTCTTACTTTTTCGTCATTGCATATACACCAGTTTCCTTCTAAGGTCTTTCGATATATGTAATAGCAACCACTATTAAAATAAAATTCACTATGAATGACGACAGAACATGCACGATAGTGTTCCGATGACACAAGTAGACCATAGTATTGACTCTGAATCGGATTATGCTCATGTGTCTTCCTCAGGTGTACGTTCTCCTTACAAAATCTACTTCCTTCTATTCATTTTACGTGAATATAATCTGTCCAGGTTTAAAGCAGTAAATTTAGGATTGTGTGTAAATATGGTCTAAAGCCGACATTCGTGGCCTTCCGGACATATACTTCCTGGTGGAAATGGGTAGAGAACTCTAGAAAATCGTATGTCTGTCGTATCTATGATATCTTGGTCGGCATGTGCTTAAGGATTCAGGACTGCAGGTACAGGAAAGCAACATGCTTCTGTATAATTTAAAGTTGTTGACTCAATTTGACTTCATTGATAAACCAAAAAGTCAACTATTTCTTGACTTTATAACAAAATAAATCACCAAGGAGACTCTTGGTATCATTTGTAGAATAGTTATTAAAAGTATTTCCCAGAACTCACAAAGTGACTGCTGGTGATGTTCTGAGAATCCATGTTTGACTGGTAGTGAATCCTTATAATCCTTAAAATATCTGAAAAAATTTGCTATGTAGACTAAAAAGGCGCTGAAGTGCCGAACTGGCATAGCACGAAACACCGTCATCATTCTATAACCCATTTCTACCAGCACCAATACCTTTGTAATGAGGATTTATCAAGACATCCAATTTAGACCGTTTACAGCGGAATCTTATCTCTTTTTCAGTCGTACCATCTTTTTTGCCTTAGCTTCATCAGTTAGTGAGTCAGTCTTTATCTTCCTTTTCACCAGCAAATTTGTCTCAAACCGTTGTTCTCTCTTTCCTAAACCAATTTGTGGAGCCTTGACTATCTTTATAGTCGATTTACATTTTTCCTTGTTCGTAGAAATATCCGACGTCTTTGTATTTAAGTACTCTAGAATCTTACTTAAGTACCTTCTCACACTGATTAGCCGAAAGTGTACGTCACGTATTTGCTAAATGGGTGCATTAGAGTTTGTCACAACACCCTAGTGCTGAGTTAATCTTTCATAAATAACTTAAAACAGAGAAAATCGGATTTTAATTTATGCACTGTTTCGACTCAAAATGTCTACGACTTATATGACCAATAATAATATGGCTTATAATAAATCTATCTCTATCTATCTATCCAGAAACCAGAGAGGATGAAGTAATGTCTTTTTATATGACATATTAATACTCCTAAACCTGAGAATTAATCTCATTGGCTCGCATCATCAGAAAATGTTCAATTATTTGTTATTCTAATCGGGATCAGTACCACTAGCAAATTAGCCCCTGGCCCGTTTTTTGTTTATCCTCTGCAACTGCAAATTACCTACAATTAGTTTTTAGGCTTTGTTGCAATTAATGTAAAAAATATCACTTTTCTTTAATGATTTTTTTTTATCTTACTCGTAAAAATTGTATTTTGTCTCACAAATTGATGCTACAAATTGCCTAATCAATAATAATAGAAAGTCCAATGGTAAGCTAATAATGACAAAGTTACAGACGAACAATTCTTAGAAACATATTAATTGATCAAGTAATATTAAAAAATTTAGGAATCCTATTCAGTCTACTATGATTGTCTATCTTTGAAGGTTTTGTAGGGAATCAACAAATAATTTGGTAACTTGGAGAAATATTCGCTTTCGTGGATTCAAACGATGCCTATAACAGATATGGGCAAGCTTCACTACTGGTGTAGCCAAGCTCCAATAATCTCTCGTTACAGGGGCCAACGTAAAAATGAAATATCGAAAACATCTGTTTTATGGAATTTTTATCATCTCGAGTACGTCTTCAAACAAGTACATACGTTACTGTGAATGTCCGAAATCTGATTAATGTCGACATTCACCAGTGAATGTGTGAAATTCATTTTTTCTCTGCTTGGATTCAATTAGCTTAGCAAGTCAGTTGTTTCAGTTTTATGCAAGCTATGATAGTAAAAGTTAAAGGTGAGATTGTGTTAGTTTTGGTTAGGTTAGGTTGAATTTGATTATAAATATCAGACATTGGCTAAAACCTAACCAAACCTAATCTAACCTTACCTGTCATCATCAAACCCTGCATGAACTTGAAAAAGTTGACTGGCAATGCTGACTAAATCCAAGGAGAAAAAAAAGGGTTTTGGACATTCACCGGTGAATGTCGACATTCACAATAACACATACATATATTTAAATTTTGTCACATGACAGTTATAGAACTTCTGTACTAGTCTTGTCTTTTCATGTTATTTTCTAGTATGTGTTAACTTTTCTAATCTGGTTCTCTTCTCCTTTTCTTCCCATTGATAGAGCTTTTCGTCTGTTACACCGATATACTTGAACTTTACTTGTAAATAATATAAAAATATATTCTCTTCAAATGGTTGTAAAGAGTGATACTAAAACTTCAAACTGAATTTTTATAGTGCTATAAAAATAATTTTGTTCCGGTTCAGCCGGGCTTTGTTTATGAGCAATGAAACACTAAATGGAAAGTGCAGGTGGTAAACTAATAAACTTACTTTAAATATTTTTGGGCTTTCAAAAACTTTTTTGAGATTATTATTTACAATAATGGCAGTTTCACATTGCAACTTTATCGCTTACGCTAAGTTGCTTACGCTACGGAGCTTTTTTGAGTTGAAAGTAACGAGCAACAGACGGAAGCAAAAAAAAACAATTATTAGAAATTTAAGCGGATCTTCAATACCCCGCTCTTCAAGCTAAACTGTTTTAGAACTTTTATAAAAGCTTCTAATTCTATTAAACTGTCCTTGTGCTTCAGGAGTTATTGTGAATGAATTGGGGCAAAAATCCATACTTTAGAAAAAACGAGCAAGGTATTGAGGATGGGGCAACCACCCTCATATAGGGAATAATTTCTGTTTATTTATGTTTTAATGTTGTTCCTTACTTTTAGTTGAAAAATCTTGTTTTTTATTTAATTTCTGATCTTTTTCAATTAATGCCGGTAAATCCATTTCCCCTCCGTTAACCCCCCAGAAATTTTTAAAGTAAAGTTTCTCCTAGGTAAAATACCCCCCTCCGAAAAACTCCCACTGGACAATTCCATCCTCGCTGAAAATCCCCCGGAAGAATTTCTTGCCGACGATTCCTTCTGAAAAGTTTTCCTTAGCCTACTTTCATTTGATAGAAACAGCTCACCCCTGGAAACTTCCCTCCCCACGGAAAATTTCCACCGTGGAAAGCCCCCAAAAGTAAAAAACGTCCCCCCCCCCTAAAGGTGTCTCTATACTTCCCAATAACGATAACTATATCCAAACAATGGGTAAACATCGTAAAGTACAGCCCTTTCTTCAGGGGGGAGGGTATGTTCTTCCCAAAGGCACAGTTATTGGACCGAAAAAAGGTCTGTATACTTCCCAATAACGATCACTATTTGCAAACAGTGGTAAACATCATAACTTACAGCCTTTTCTCTAAGGTGTTGGGGGTATGTTCTTCCCAAAGGCATAGTTCTTTGACCTTTAAACTATCCTAAACAAAATGTCTACCTCAAAACTTTGATTGGACGACTTTGGGGAGAATCAGGTTTGGGAGAAGGGCTAGCTGCACTCCAATTTATTTGAAACTTTAAAAGGGTACTAAGAATTTTGATTTTGTATCAAATAAGCCCTCTTCTGATCTTCTAGGGTCGCTGCTTCGATACAGTTACCCCTGGGAAAAAACAAATAAAATTGCATGTATGATCTTTCTTCTGGCAAAGACTATAAAATTCCACATTTTTGAAACCTCCATAGTAGGGTTCTCTGACATGCTGAATCTGATTGGGTGATTTTATTTGAGATTGCTTGAGCTTTTGGGGTTGTTTCCCCCTTTTTCAAAAATTTGGTAAATTTCATGAGGCTTATAACTTTTATGCTGAGCTCTCACGCCGTCAATTAAGTTAATAATGCTATCCACAATGTTAACTAACTGTTTTCCTCACATAACTTTGTTGACTTTATTTGTGCCTGAAAAAAGATGAACTTTATTTAACTTTTTCAAGTCCTGCCAATAGCGGAAGACTTGTGAAAAAACTTCAAAAAAACCACTAACAATTAAATGTCTACTTATATGATACTGTATAACTGTCTAAATAGTTTGCTTGGTAATAGAATAAAGGTTAGACCAAAAAATGTTTTATCTAGGCGTTACTTATAAAAAAAGGAAAATATACTTTAGAAGATAGTTTTCTCTGCTCCGTGTCTGATTAATTCAGTCATTTGTAATGAAAAATTGCTGTAAAGTCAAAAAGGTTAAATTCTTGTTTGGGCGGGACAAACTATATGGTGTGCAATTTTATGAAAAACTTTATCAACTTTGATGAAGCCGTGGGAGCCCTGTATTAATAGTTACCATTAAACTTAAAGAAATTTGCATATTTTGTATTAGCATAAAATCTTGATTGTTTTATATGCATCAATTGTTATCAAAACTTTGTTTTTGGGAGTTCCGGTTATTATTTAGCCGTGTCGCTTCATACTTACACTTTATTACCACGAACTGTTTTATTACTTTCACACTTAATCCAAATCATCAATGTAAATTCAGATTATTCAAATCATTTTCAATTTTCTAAGCTGCTTACATTGCGGAACTTCAGTTGTAAAATTATCAGCTTGATAATCGGCTTACGTAACGGAGATTAAGTGGTTATATTAAAAAGCTTATGACCCTTATGGACCTTAAGAAAACCACTGTGAAGGGCCTACTTAGCCAAGGCTAAACCAGAATAACTTTGATTTTTTGTCTAAAGATGTTGCAACAATAGAGTTAGACTTTAATCGATTTAAAATTTTCTTCATTTTTCGTTTATTTTTATTTCCATTGAAAAAAAAACAGATTTATATCTTTTTCTATTACTTTTTTCATTTCTTTTCGAGAGCCTCATTCATTATTTTAAAAGCTCGTGCGATTCACAAACCACAATTCACCGTGGTGTAGTTTATAGCACAGAAACCAGTCATCCTGGTTTGCTGGTTGATTAGTTTGTCAGAATTGTCCTTCAAATTTTCTATTAATTTTCCTCTAGTAGCGTTTCAACTTGCTAAATACATTGGCTAATAGTATTCTCAAACATTTTATATTGACTCAAAAATCTTTTGGGGGGTGTAATTTTGTTTTTCTATTTATTTTTAGAATATATAAATACTAAGAATTTCTTATAAAAGAGGAAAAAAATATAGAGGGGCATTGCCTCCTCCTGCATTCCACCCAGTGATTAAAATTATTAACAAACGATTTTTTAGAACTGCTAGAAAACAGCTTTCATCACCGACGCAAGCGGCTTTCTCAGCGCTAGCTATAGCCTTATTGGTTTTGCTAGATGGTAGTGCTATCGCGGAATGTGCCAGAAAAATCAAAATTGATAAACGTGTGTAGTTTCATCATCCTTTTGTTTCTAGAAATTTAAGTCACAGGTAAGACTAAATTCTATAAACTGTGTATGAGCTTTAGTTAATCATCAGAACTTTGGTTAATAAATGTGATCGTTGTTTAAAGCAACAATCAGGTCTACTTCTTACGTTCAACAGTTAATTTGTCTGCATCTCTTATGGTAAGTGACATAATCTTTTTATATAGCCTAATAGAGTAGGGGAGAGGGGTCAATTTATACAATATAGTCCCAGATATAGCCTTGAAATAATATATTTGTCAACTGTTTTGCATTTATTGATGCATTGTGTTTAGGCTAGGCTATTTGGTTATTGGTTTCTTGCCTGTTTAAATATTTATTCTATTGTAGCTTATATAATAACTATAGATCATTTCAGGGCTGTTCCTAGGGCTAGTGGCGCCCTTGGGAAAAGCTGGTGCCTCCTATCGACTCAAACATATAATTATAATAAAAAAAAACAGAAGCCCAAGCCACTACATTTTCTTGGCCATGATTCCCAGACAGCTTGCCCTAAATTACCTTTTCCTTTGAACATCCCTAGATCTTTTAGATACCAAATGTGGCTGCTCCATTTCCAATCCCTTTGAACAGTTTTATGTTTCCCTATGTGCAAATTTGCTTGATTTGAGGTTACTTTACAAGGCCAATAAGGCTGGAAAACAAGCCAAAGGCTCAAATTAAGGTTCACTAGTAGCAGAAGTAATGGAATCATATTATTCTAAGCTTGTAGACCTAAGACAAACCCAAAGAAGCTCTGGCAGTATGTCTCTAGCCAAGACCATAATAGATCAGGCATCAGAAAACTGGTAATAGAGGAAGGTAAAGAGATAACTGACATCAATTAGCTTGAAAACTCACTAAATCAGCAATTTGTTTCTTTTTTACTACTGAACCCAATGGTCCTTTAACTCCTTCACAGAATATATTATAAAAACCCCAATGGGTAGCATCACTCTCTTGCTCACAGAGGTTCTCAGACATTTACAGACATTAGATACTAGCAACTTGCTAAGACATGATAACCTACATCCCAGGCTATTAAAAGAAACTGCAGCAATTGTAGCATAACCACTTAGGAAAATTTTCCAGGAATCACTTCTAGAGAGCTGTCAGCAGACTAGAAAATTGTGAACATTACACTAGTTTTCAAGAAAGTTAACTGTTTAAAGCCTAAAAATTATTGGCCTATTAGCCTGGCCTCAGTTTTTGTCAAAATACTTCAGTGTATAGTCAATGATTCAATCCTTGAACATTTGGCCACCAATAAGATCTTGTCACCCAAGCAGTATGGCTTCCAGTCAGGGAAATCAATTGAAACAAGCCTTTTGGGATCATACAAGGATATCACAGATCTAATTGACCATGCATATCCAGTTGACCTGCTGTTACTGGACTTTGACAAGGTTCCTCACAGTCAACTACACTCTGAAATATCCACTGTTGGCATTACTTAGACTGTTGAAGACTGGCAAATGAAATTTCTTACAAATTGCAAGCAGATATTTTGCTTATTTGCTACAGATGGCCAACCGATTTTGTTCTGACAAGGCTGAAGTAATGAGTAGAGCACCACAGGGTACTCTACTGGGTCCAACTCTTTCTGATTTACATCAATGACATATTAACCATATAAACAAGGGTATGCTCCTGTTTGCTGATGATGCCAAACTCTTTGGTATTGCATACCTCCAAATCATCCAGCATGACATAATGAGCTGCAAGACTGGCTTCTCCAATTCAACATAGGCAAATGCCGATATTAAACTTTGGACCTAATAATCCAAGGGCTAACTATACAATCTATAGCCCCACCACAAAAGTTAGAGAGCAGAGCAGATGAAAGGAATCTTGGTGTCATCATTGATGATAAGTTTAAATTTCATAGCCATGTTCAGCATGTTGTTTCCCATGCAAGCTCCAGTCTTGGATTCCTAAAACAACTTTTAATAGCAGACAGGGATCTATATTTATAAAACTTTATAAAGCTCTTTTCACCCCATCTTGATTTTGGCATGTGTCTTGCTTGTCCTTCTTATCAACAAGATATAAGGCTCATCAAAAATGTACAGAGACAAGCAACAGGATGCATAAGAAATCTTACATCAACCTCATATGAGGACCACCTCAGGTACCTCAAGCTACCCACTTTAGTTTATAGATGCTTGCACAGCAATATGATGCTTACTTACAAGCTGCAGAATAAAAAGTCAGCAATCTCAGTTCCAGCCAGTATAACATGAGAGGACACTCCAAGAAGCTACCAAAGTCAAACTCCCAATCAAGAACTCACCAATCATTCTTTTTGAGAAGAGTCATAAACTACTGGATTCAACTGTCAGTGCCCCCTCTATCCAGTCCTTCTAAAACCAACTTGATAAGGAGTGAGAGAAGAAGCAGTGGAGATTTGACTGGCAGTCATCAACCCAAGAGCAAGATAATTAATTGTTTGATTAATCTGCCAAGAATGTGGTATAGATTAAAGCCATCACTACTACAGCTAGTAAGTACTTTCACCCCAAGCCTTAGTTGGCTCAGTCCTTGACATTGAAAACAGAACTCATAGGATAAAGCGCCTGGTATTTGATAATCAATGTCCTACCTAGTATTATTCTAAGATAAAATTCTAGTTTATCTACTTTTTACTATCTTGGAAAGAGGCTAGGTTAGGAAAATGAAATTCATATCAATGAATTCAGGGGCAAAAACATAGTCTATGAAGGTATTGCCAAGCTTCTATGTTAACCATCTTCTGATTTCTAAGTCCTAGAAATTTGCATACTTGACAGGCCTATTGAAATTTTGATGAATCAACATTGTACTTTAATTTTCAGATATTACTCTCTTTTCCTCTGGTTTTAGTTCTAAAAATACAATTCCTGTTATTTGAGTAGAATGTTAAGTCATATTATTTTTTTTTTTTTTTTTTTTAAATTTAGGATATGTATTTGAAGATCTTTGAAACATCATAAATTGAGATTAGGCAAAGTTGTAAAGCTGAAAACAGTTTTATTGTACTTCATATAAGCAGAACATCTATTTTGTAAGGTTTCACAAAGATTTTTAAAGGTCATCAAGGGTCACTGCCCTCTAGAGAGAGAAGGAGTGAAGACAGGTACTTCAAAATACCTTCCCAGGACATACTTTAGCCTGTAGATTCATTGCTTAAAGTTTTCTTTTCCCAACCTAACTGCTTTCCAAGGTAGCAAAAAGTAGCTAAACTAAAATATTACCTTCATCTAATATGTTTTTCTAATGCTTAATCCTAATGAAAAATACATAAGTGTAGTAAAAGTAGAATAATTTAAAACAGATTTGGGCTATATATTTGCACATTAGGGGGGAGGGGGATAAAGTATAGCAGGTCTGCATGCCCAATGTGTTAGTTATAATCATTCTGTATATTATGTAGTAAGAATTGTTTTCTAACTTCACACTGTCCAATAATTTACCTCCCCCCCACCTAGTGTGCAAATATATAGTCCAAATTATATATTTTCTATCCATTCTGTCACTTTTCTTTGTCTTGTCTTTTGCTAAGCTGAAAGAAACTAACACAAACTGGTTCTGCAATATATTAATGAATGAACAACTTGAGTGGTAGGGCATTGATCATATAAGTACCCAGTGGCCTTCAAGCAGTTCCCTGTCATGACACTCTCAAAATGGCTATCAATAAGTTTGTCAGTTTATGTTTCTCTACATGTCATGTGTTTAAAAGTAATCTTTTCAAAATTGATCAAATCTGTTTTTGAAGTTATTAAGCAAGTTAGGTTTGACTAGTGAGCTGGGGAGAGAATATCAGTTATCTATGGCTTGAAGGCTCCAAAAGCGTGCTCTTGGTTTACTTAAAAGTGGTTCGGCTACTTTTTTGGAATCTCATTTTAAGGTTTGAAGTTGTACTGGTTGAAAATACCTTTCAAAGCTGAGATTCTTCAATTTATTTATTGTATTCTATATCTATATCTAGTGCTCTTGCCTGCATCTGTATTCTAGGTAAGGTAGTTGTAGTTTTAGCAGTTGACCCTTGTAGCTCATCTCTTTCACTCCAAGAAGAGGTTTTGTGGTATGTTGTTGGATTTTTCTATTTTGACAGAATCCTTGTTGTTGTGGTGTCTCTGCTAATTTGTAATACAGAGACATGCAGTATGATGCTACCATATTCAGTACTGGGCCTTGTAAGTCCTTTATAGAGCTTCAATAATATGTGCATGACAAGGTGATTAAAACTCTGTCTGTAGTTATGATGCTTTTGTGGTAATTTTGATATGTGTATTCATGGAAGTTTAATTGAAGATTATGCCAAGATCTCTTTCAGGTTCTAATTGTGTTGAGGGTATCTTTTTGTCATATTTTTTCTTTTATTATTGGTTGTGGAGGAGTTGACTATCTATTCTCGTTTAAGCTGATTGGTTTTGATTTGTTGGATTAAAATTAAGACTAAGGTTCTATAATTTAGTTGTTAGGCTGTCAATATTGTCTTGCAGAATAAGGGTACCTACTGGATATGCTGTCTTTTATGTGCTTTAGTGACATCTACAATGATTGTTATTATCCTTACAACACCTCTGTTTATTTTGTTGATAAATTGAATAAAAAAACAGTACACCAAGCCCACTTCTTTTTACAACTCTGCTTGTTATATAAGGGGCTCAGACAAAATGTCTCCAATTCTGACTTTTTTTTTGTTAGTTATAAGGAATGCTGAATGCTTCTGTTCAGTCAATGAGTGATTCTAGTAGTAAGTTGCAGTCTTGAACTTTCTATTCTTGACTGTTTTTTCAGTTGCTCCTAAACATCAAGTTATATAAGCTAATTAAACAAAAACTAAGTTCTCATAATTTATATTAAGTAGATAAATAAGAACTTATAGTGGTGCAAATCATAAGTAGATCCCACAGAGGAATGAGGAGAGATATGACTTGGTGCATATACAGTATGAAAGCTTCAGCTCTGTTTCCCCTCCAAAATCTCAGTATTTTTTACAGCTACCATGTAATATGCTATATTGCTATGTAATTGTCCTGTAATATGCATGCTTGAACATGACCCATTCCTAAGTTACCACTTATTTGATTTGTTAGCCTACACTGCAAATGAGATTTCTTGGAGACAATGCTGCTTTGAATGACAAGGAATAATCAATGGCATTATGCTGTTCCCTTGCAGAGGTGTTGGTAGCCTCAAAGGTAGTCTGGAGTCCACACCTTGTAGTAATTGTTGAACTAAAACCATGAGGTACAGCCATCAACCTCTGTTGAGCTGTTGGCCTCTGCATCATTTCTGCTTCTGAAAAATGTTTTATGATCTCTATGTTCCTGAGTTTTTGTTGTGGGATATATGAAACAAGGAAAACTTGAATTGGGTTTCAATACAAAAATTTCAAACTATTATTCAGAGGTGTTTATCTCGTCAGTTATAAAATAACAACCCTTGCTGCCATTTCAATTTGACAAAGAAGCCCCAGAAAGAGTAAGACATTCCAAATCTATTTAACCAAATTTAAAGTATCCAAATCACTCAAAACCCATACAAGGCATAGCATGTTCTGCCAATTTCCCAAACAAAAAGGAAAAAAATCATGCCCATTTTTTATTTAAATTTGCCATGATGATTTTAAAGACAGCAAAAGAAAATGCTTGATAACAAACCACTCTTAACATCCTATGTAGTCACTGCTTAAGGAACTGACTTGAGAAGGTCTATGTTGCAGCCCAAATAGTGGAAGAATCTCTACTTTATCTAAAAACAGCCAGTTGTTTTCAATCTGTTTTTTTTTCTGTCCACCCTGGTATATATATATATATATATATATATATATATATATATATATATATATATATATATATATATATATATATATATATATATATATATATATATATATATATATATATATATATATGCAGCCATAGATGATGTACCTATTTTGGTGTTTTGTTAGGGGGGGTAGGGCATTTGCTAAAAGCTACCAGGGGTTCAAAACCTCCAAGTAATGCAGTGTCATGAGGCTAGAAGTTATAGTCTCACTGTCTATGAGCATTTATATATAAGTTCATGAATAAACGTGCTCATTTTTATGCTGCAACTGCAAATATTGGTTTACTGAATAAAAGAGCTCTAATGGTAGGCCTTTTTAACTCTCAATGTCTCAATCTCTTGCCAAAGTTGAACAGTTTTCACCACAACATCTTGATTTATAGAGAAATGTGCCAGCCAATTCAATCTGCCACCTCTTGTCTGATTCTGGAGGTATTGTTTCAGCCACTAAGTTATATAGAAATTGTGCTCTAAAGGCCTGAAAATCTTAAAGACTCTATTTCCACTAGTTGAGACAATGGTAACTGCAAGAGTTGCCACACAACTGAAAACATTTCCATGGCGTTTCTCTGAGGATCTTAATCAGTGCTTACTACCACCTCTTGTAAATTTTCCTCTCATTATACTTCTTACTGCTTACATTTTTGGCACTTAAATTGTCAATAGCAACATAAAAGCATGCTCTGATAATTCCAGCCTACCTCTATCTCAATGTAAAAAAGGATAAGTTTTGATGTCTTAAAATACTTAGGAGTCTTGGACTCTCAAAAATTCTAAAAGAAATCTCACCAAAATAAAATAATCCCTTTTTTTTATCGAAGCACTGAGAATAAGAGAGTAACTTCAAACATGAGGTGATCAAGAGAAGTAAAATTCCTGGCTTTTTGGATGAGAATTATATTAAAAGTATAGAACCTTGGTAGATGTATAATAGGAAACTATTGTTTGCCAAGAAGAGACATTTTGCTCAAATAAGTTATCAAACATACAACAAATTAAAGAGAACTCCTGCAAACAATAAATTAAGCTAACAAAATCGGGTAATTTTGCATGGGGCAAGCCCCCAAGGTCTCCTCTTAATTTCAGAACTGACATCCACTATGGTATAAAAATATATGTATATGGAGGCTTTTTTTAGGGTTTGCCCCCTCCCCCTCCAGAAATTTTTTTTTAGTCTAATTGTACACCCCCTTGCCATTACTAAGGGATAGAAATGTATGCCTCTAATGTACATAAATATTTAGTATTGATTCATGCATGTCTTAATCATGCCAAGTTGAACTTACCTTTACATTAAATTATCTTAAATCACACTTGCTAGCAATAGGATAAATCTTGTGGGTAAAATTCTAGTTTAGTGACTTTTTGCTATCTTGGGCAAAATGCAATTCCTGTTATTTGAGTAGAATTCTGAGCTATATCAATGTTTTTTTTTCTTCAAAGTTAGGAAATGTATTTGCATATCTTTAAAACCTTATAAATTGGGATTGAGGAAAGTTGTGAAGCTGAAAACAATTTTGTTGTACTTCATTCAAGCAAAAGAACTGTTTTGCAAGGTTTCACTTTTATAACACACATATTTTTAAAGGTCATCAAAGGTCAGGGCCCTCTAGAGGGAGAAGGAGTGGAGGTAGGCACTTTAAAATACCTTCCCGGGACATACTTTAGCATGTAGACCCATCTCTGAAAGTTTCGTTTTCCTAACCTAACCCATTTCTGAGATAGCAAGAAGTCACTAAACTAGAATTTTACCATCTTGTGTCCGCCAGCTTCAGTGATGGTAGTTCCTAATCTGTTGGATCCCAAGCAGTCCATGGTTTATTGAGCCACTCCCTATCCACTGACTTGAATGTTTCCTTGCTGGTAGATGTCACTGTTTTTCACTGAAGGTGTTCCACAAACTGACAGCTCTGTTTGAAAAGAATTGTTCCTTAATCTGGTATTGGCCCATTTCTGGGAAAGCTTATGAGGGCGACCACAAGTTCTCTTTGAATTATCCAGTTGGAAAAGGTTGGAAATGCTATCCTCAGAATTTAGAAGCTTGTATGCTGTTGTCACATTGCCCCATTTGCATCTATATGTTAGAGATGGTGTTTTGAGTTTACAGGGACAGGATGGATATAGGACATCACAGTGGCCTTTAATACATTTTGTTGCCCCTCTCTGAACTAATTCTATTGCTGCTTGATTAGTTTTGTTGATAGGACATGCAACATGCACATTCCTTGGCTGAAGTAGACTTTTATTTAGCTTAGTAGTAACAGTCAGAGATCTGCTAGTGAACATTCTTTTGATTAAGCCAAGTGTCTGATTAGCCTTTGCAATAGCTGCTTGTGCATGAATATTGAAATTCAACTCATCATCTACCAGGACACCAAGGTCTCTCTCCACATGGCTGGTGGAAATAGCTTTGCAAGACCCTTCACTACAATTCATATGATACTGAGTGTGCAAGTCTTTCTTCCCAAGGTAGAGACTCTTACCTTTTGCTGCATTGAATTCAAGTTTCCAAATATTAATCCAGTGAGTGAATGCATTAAGGTCCAGTTGTTTTGACTCAATATTTTCTGCTGTGTCTAAACAACCAATAAGGTTTGAGCCATCAGTATAGAGGCTTACTTTGCTATTAAGGATTTTTGGCACATCATTTATATATATATATATATATATATATATATATATATATATATATATATATATATATGTATACATTGAGAGTTTGACCCTATATTGTGCCCAGGGGACACCACTTTCAATAGCAGCCACCTTAGAGAAAAACGTCCCTCCATCCCTTCCAAATATTTTAACCATCTGTTTCCTATCTGTTAGGAACAGCTTTTCCCACTCTACCACATATTCAGGCTTGGAGCTTGATTTGAAGTCTTATATGGCAGACTTTGCCAAATGCTTTTGCCAAATCCAGTAGTATAATGTCAACAGTGAACCCAGGGTCCAGAAGATTAGTGATTTAATTATAAGCTTCTATCAGGTTTGTTTCCTATCTGTTAGGAACTCCTTTTCCCACTCTACCATATCTTCATGCTAGGAGCTTGATTTGAAGTCTTTTATGGCAGTTTTTGTCAAAGGCATATGCCAAATCCAGTAGTATAATGTCAACAGTGAACCCAGGGTCCAGAAGATTAGTGATTTAATTATAAGCTTCTATCAGGTTTGTTTCCTATCTGTTAGGAACTCCTTTTCCCACTCTACCACATCGTCATGCTCGGAGCTTGATTTGAAGTCTTTTATGGCGGCCTTAGTATAATGTCAACAGGGAACCCAGGGTCCAAAAGATTAGTGATTTAATTATAAGCATCTATCAGGTTTGTTTCAACCTACCAACCAGATCTAAAGCAGTGTTTACATTATGAGGATTGTTTATTGGCTTTTAAGTGTTTCAAGATTGCAGTGGTAACAATTGCCTCTTGAAGCTTCCCAATTGCAGAGGTGATGCTTATTGGCCTGTAATTACTTACGTCCTCTTTGCTACCACCCTTGTGTATGGGGTTTTATGTAAGCTGTGTGCCAATCTTGTGGGATAAACTTTTCATCAAGAGATTTTTGAAAAAAAGCCTAGAGCTAGCAGGCCCAACAGTTCAACATGCAATTCTTATAGAAGCCTTGGGTGTATACCATCAGGTCCAACTGATTTATTTAGGTTCAACTTTTTTAGGCATGTCTCTATATCAGCCCTGTTGACTGATATTGGGGGCATAGGGGTTATGATGGTATAGGTGTGAGGGCTGGAAAAGGGGTATTATCAGGTAGAGTAAGTACAGATGTAAACTGCCTATTCGCAGCATTAGCAATTTCTTCTGGGTTGTCTACTACATATTCATGGACTTTTAGATGTGTAACTGAATGTCTGCCAGGTTTATGGACTGAGGCACAATTCCAAAAGTGTTTTGGATCTGACTTGCTTGCTACTGCTATAGCCTCCTCATGCTGTTCAAATAGATTTGTGACTTGATTTCATGTCTTGGTATATTTTTTGTGTAGTTATTCTTGTTATACATTCTACTTATATAGTCTCCAACACTTTTTCTTTTTATATCTTGCCCTTCTTATTTCTTTGGTCATAAATGGTAGTGTTTTAGGTTTTCGAGTCCATCTTACTGTAGTTTTTTTCTCTTTAACCTCTAGCAGCATTTTCTTTATCATCTTCTATGATTTGTCAACATCATTCACAGTGATAAAGGACCAATTACACCCTGTCAACTCTTTTGCCTCATTAGACAGTAATCTCTATATTCATGTTTTGTAAAAACTAATTTTTTCATGGTACAGTCTAAGGGAGCATTGTATAGCAGCGTGATTGTTTGTACTAAAGGACGGTATTAGGGTTACATTTAATAATATTTCATGGTCACCTACTATTACAAGTTCCAATTATAATGGTGGCTGGCCATCCTGGTACCTAGTTGGAAAGTTTACAGCTTAGTAAAGTCAATTGTTAGCTAGGCACTCAAGATATGGTTTAACTGATTTCTGTCCAGAATAGTTACAGCCATCTGTCCATTGAATGGTAGGTAGGTTAAAATACCCAGCTGTGAGAGTTCCCTGTCAGTGCAACTTCTCTATCAGTTTACATCTTCATATAGGGACTTCTTTAACTTCGGGTAACTTGGACTTCTGTAAATTATACGAATATGAATTGGTTCACCAGGTAGGTTTATTGATATCCACACTTGTTCCAAATAAGGCTCATAATCAGAATTGATATTAATATTTTCTACCTGGAAGGTTTCTGGGATGTATAGACAATTCCCATTCCTTCCTGCTTTGATAGGCTGCTCACAATTTTGTATCCTGGTATTTGTATCTGCTCTTCATTCAGAGGAATATTCCTTTTGGGTTTACTTCACAGAAGGTGTAAATGTATGAAGTGCCTGATGCAACAACACACTTAATTTTTTGAGACTTGGAAGTTAGACAGTCAACACTGCTCACAATGTTCTAATGTTGTCACAGCTTCTACTGTCAGAGGGGGTTGATGATCTTTTAAAACTTCGTCACTCAACGGTCTGTTCAAGTTTCACACTATAAAGTCCAACTCCCCATTAGATTGTTCAGATTTAGTACTGTAAAAACTTTTGTCCAGCTCCCTGCTAGTAAAAGTATCATTTAAATTTGCACTAGAATACACTAGAAGAGAAGCTATGTGTAAGTTTTGACTGTCCATTTAAAGTTCCATCTGAGTTGGAGGGGCAGGAGGTAGAAAGTTTTTTTTAATACTATTTTGCCACCCTGAGTGACAATATTTGTCTTGCCTGCTTGCCATTTCTTTTGTTTTACAATGGACTATGATGAGTTAAAGAGTAAAAGACAAATTGTAGAACAAATGTTTGAATATTTTGACTATTTGATGTGATCTTCTTATTTTTTATGCATTTCTTTATTTTATTCTTTAATTTGAGTCTGTAGTTTATTTTGATGTTTTTTTTTTATAACACAAAAGTGCTGGAGGACACTCAGTTTCTTCTTGATAGTTTTTTATGGTGCTTTGACTCTTTTTATAACTTTTTATAGAGAAGGAAGGGTCAAAATGCAAGAGAAAGTCTATTTAAGGTGCACATTTTCCATGAGGGGTCTTTGTGCCATCGAGGTTCGAACATTTTGGGTGTAAAAACAGAGATTTTAGAACTATCTGTGTATTCCCTTCAAGTAGACATAGTTAGGTAAAATGTACCTTAAAAGATCTACCAAAAGGACCTCCTAGAACTACCTAAAAGCTTGATAATGAGATAGCAGACAAGTTGTCGATTAACTCCTTGAAAGGTCTAATTAACCTTAGATGAACTCTCAGGCCTTCAGAGAGGTACTTAGAAGAAGAACTCTTCCAAAAGTAAAAATGTTAATCCTCTTCTATATTTTCATCAAGAGAGAAAAATATTCTTTACTATAAAATTAAGAGAAACTCTAGTATCTGCAACTCTATATTAAAATCTCTGAACCACTTGACTATTGAGAGTTGAACCATCTTGCAAGATTTCACGGAATACTAACCTGAATCCTGACATGAGAGATTTGCTGTTCTTGAGCCTGATGATTCACTCTGAAGACCTTCCCTACAAAAACCTCACAAGTTTCTTGAGCTGCCATAGTATCACACATCTCCAATTTATGGGCAATCATGATATTGCCAAAATAAGATCAAAGCAGACCCCTGAAGGTTTTCACATTAAAGAAAAATGAAAAGAAATACATGTTTTCTGGGAGGAGAGTTGAAGATACTGAAATGTCTTGTTTTTAGACCACAATTTTTCAGATTACTTTAGGGTATGCATTTAATAGATCTTTGGGATTTTTTTTTATCCCCCTCTGCATGTAGTCAGGTAAACCTACATTGTCTTGTATGTCTAATTCTTTAGGAAAAGAATATTACATTTTTAGGGAACCTAACAGCTTGTAATATTATATTGAACTGAAGTTTTTAAGACGACTGGGGATTTCTTTTTTACTAATCATAGAGAAGAATTCTGATTTTGTTTGCTGGGTAACCATCTCATCTCTAATCCTGTAGCTCATGGTAGTCAAATTGGAAGTGTTTTATAACAGATTAAGGATCATTATATACATGTAGCATATATTTTTTTTGTGTACTTACTGTATTATATTGCACTTTAATTTCTTTTTTTCTTATTGCGTATTGCTATTTCTTGTAACATATTAGCTAGTTTAGCTCACATCGTCTGCGATTCCCTTTCACCTATTTAACACTTTCTGTTCTAAATTATAAAAAGACGAGAATTACCAAAAAGAGATACCCTTTAACTGCAAGGATATTGTGGTTTAATTATATGATTAAGAATGTACTGTATTTTTTGGTAAGACCAAGTTTGTACCCTGACCATGGAATGTCTGACTAGTCTCTTCTGTCAAAATTCTTCAAATAAACGCTTTTTCTTTTATAGATTAACCATGTCAATACTTTCAAAAGCGTTAAGTGGTCAGCGACTTATTCAATCAGGGATCTCTGTGAGGACATGTATTCGAAATGGTAAAAGCTTATATGAATCTGGTCAACAGCAAAGATCACTCGGAAATAACTATAGAAGTGCTCTCACAAGAAGGGCTGCAAAAGGAAGAACCTTCAAGGAAACAATCATGGCCCCTGCTGGAGAAACAGGTATTATTCTATCCCACCAAGTCTGCTGTGTCATGATTATTTCATATGCAGCAGTTAAAAATATCCCTCTGACTGAGTCTGAAATGAACTGATCCAAATGAACTGATCCAAATGAATTGAATAACCTAGTTTACTTCATGAAAAGGTCAAATCAGAAGAGACCTCTCATCAAAAAATGGGAGTGGTCCATAGTCATTATGTAAAAAAATGAGACTTTCAAGGAAAAAATCATGACTGGCACCTTCTGGAGAAAGTAGTAGTATTTTGTTGAATTAAGTCCTTGATTATTCCATATGTGCACTGTTCAGAGACTACTTTTATCAACTCCATAAAATAAACAGCAGAAAAAAAAATCATTAGTGGTTTCCATTTTAAAGCTGGTGGCTAAAACGTTTACAATTTTTTTAGATGTTTTTTTTTGTGCTTGAGCATTGGAAAATTAATAAAGTACATTTTAGAAAAGACTTAATCAAATAACTTTTACCGAAACAATAATGAAAAAATGCCTGCCTTTTTTTGTATCAATCCTCAGTTTTAGATTATAACTATACTAGGAGTAGAGACTGTCGAATAACAGGAATAAAAAAGACAAAAAAAAAAAACGCAAATGTCAAGACCAGGAAATGATTTTATTGTACAAAACCAATAGACTGTCGATTACAAAGAAGCGTTCCCTTATAAACTAAACAGAAACTTAAGTGTTTTTTTTTCGTACATTCGTATCTTCTATGAACGCCTACATACTATTAAAATTTCAGCTCAAAAGAAAAGAGAAAAAAGAAAATTGAAGTCCCTATTGTATGCACTCTTTGGTGAGACTTGGAGAAAAAATGTTTTGCCCTCTCCCCCATATTATAAGTCCACTCCCACTCAATAAAACATTCTCTGAAAGTTGGAACCTGATCTCCCAGGTTTGAGACAAAAATAGGTCGAAGCTTATAAAATTTGTCTGAATTTTAATATATTCTACCGTATAATGAGACAAACATAATCTCATTTGACAGAGAATAGCTTTGCGTCTCAGCAGTATGAGGCCAAACGATTGTGATAGGGCTACAGTTCTAACAGAGATAATGAACTATTATATAGAAAGATCATTATAATTATTGAATCCAATTGTCAGTTAATTCCTTTGATACCAAAACTTCAAAATATGAGTTGAGCAAGCTTTGTAAAATTTTCTTCTGAAATACTGATTTCGGGAGCATGCCTTTTTTGCACAAAAGTTTTTAAGTTATATTTCATTTTACATTGAACGTGCATCCGTATTGAGATGGAACAATGAATTTTAACAAAAAACGAAAACACAAAGGAAATTGCTTTTTATTTTGAATGTAATGTGTGTTATTTAGAATGTGATGAATCTAATGAAGGATTTAATTAGAGATTAGAGGATTTAATTAGAACAGTTCGAAAAACGAATTTAATTAGAACAGTTGGAAGTAAGATGAGAGGATTTTATTAGAGCAGTCTGAAAAATCCATGCAAAAACTAAGGAAAATCCACTTGAAAAGTATGTGTTAGAATGACCAAAATTTAAATAAGGTGAAGCTACTGAAATAAAATTTACAAAAATATAGTTAAATAGATTAACAAAAATACAATAATAAATGTGTCATAGAAAAATATAATAAAATTGTCAAATTAACGCTTGCTCTAAGTAGGTCATAGAATTAGCACAAGAGAGGATAGAGAGAAGGGGATGGCCCAACACCCTAATATTAATCTAAAGAGACTGCTCAAAGAATAAGGGAAATAAAATGCACATTTCCCGTTTTTAATGCCCACCATCCCCTCCTGTCGTGATCGTGTCTATAAATAGGGATGCCTTCTTGTAACTGTTGCTGTGTGTATAAAGGTGCGCACTGGACCAATCTTTGAGGAGGAGGAAACATCATTAACATCTTCGATACTATAGCTTGCCTTCCATTTTATCTTCAAGTTACTGTGAGTATTTCAAACATTTCAGAAGCTTAGGAATAATTTTGAGTTTATAGCTAGCAAACCTTTGAAGAATTAGAGTCTCTTAATCAGGATAACTCGGACAAACATTCCTGTTTAAATGAAATGCTGGGTATTAGTTGCTTAGTGGCATAAGCTGTTTTTTGGAAATCACATGTACTGGCAGGAAAAACTTCAATAGCCAATATTTTCGGAGGGGACAAATTTACCGACTGGCTGTTTATTTGGTACCATGACGGTAAAAATTGCAGTAAAACCAGCGAAACAGTAGGAAAACTCTCGAGCTGCATACCGTAATTGCTCAATTTCAATTATTTAAAACTATGATGGAATATATTGGGGGAGGGGGAGTGTACCTAATCCCTCTTGTGAGTAACGTGTCCCAGAATGGGCATTTAATGATTATGAAAAATGGGATAACAAATTCCAGAAAATAAATTGAAAAACTATTAAGAAGAAAGCTGGACATGTAAAAATTGATACTACGATATACTAGTTTTTGAGCTGGTATTTTTATGCTTGTTTTTCTTATTTCCCTTTGAGATTTTGTATTGTTTTCAACTGCTATAAGCAATTTCAGGCTCTCTTGGATTAACTCTAAAACGCATCAGCCAACGAATCATAGAGCAATTATTTATTAAGATGTCTGTGATAGTTGAGTGTTGATTAATCCTACGTTTGAAACATCTCCCGTATATACAGATCAAATAGGATTTCTAGTTATGAAGTAAGAAGAGAAATAGCTATCCCTTAAGATCAAAAGATGCTGCTTTAAGTTACTTGGTAATATTCTACGCCGTCCAGAAGGCATGATATATCGCGAACCCTGTGCTGGCACAGTGGGATTCGTCTCTGTTGTACTCGCAGTTCTATCTCAATTGCTGCTGGGCCTGGAGTTGCGTGAAGATTGTGCATTAGTGTCTCTAAATAACCAAACAATAACAAGAAGAAGAATTCCAATTGATGCCGTGCAATGCACTTCAATGTCTGTTTCTTATCAAAATGATAGTCAGGAAGAGTTAATCAGGAAATACTTGGAGTTAAAATAAGAACGCAGTCTATGTTAGCTTCAATGGGAAAGGATTTTGGAATGTTCCCTAGATTTGATCAGCTCTACTTTGGGTTAGTTAGGATTGATCTCCCAGCTCATCACCATTGTTAGAAATTGCAAAATATTTGGAATGAGATTACATACTTGACAACAAATAATAAAAATGAGAATTATTAATGAGAAAAAACACATGAAAATGAAAATGTATTTTAATCTCAAGTCTACTGCATACGAGACATTTTTGGAATGGACCCGATGCACGATCAGTACTACTCATAGATTAGTCGGATTTGAAAAATACGCAGAATAAGACACATTTACTTTTCGTTAAGGAAAGATCAGTTTTTTATTTTTAATTTTTTTTGCACATGGAATCTATCTCTGATATCATGATGAATTGCTAAAGTTGTAGAACCAGTATTGATGGAGAGAAGATGGACAACTAAGAGAAACTAATCCACATATCAGCTCTTAACTGAAATATGGTCAATTTCCAATTCGGCCTCCCATTGATGAATTCTAACACTGATAGGAATTAATCTGCATGACAGGGTTAAGCTTTCAGAGCATTCGTCATCTACAAGCACATCCGCTACCCTCCCTATTACAATCTATCTCTGCTTGTACTGCTATTTGCAAAGCCTATACGGCAAAGAGGCACAAACACGGTAAGGTCGGACTATCTTCAAGAGTAGATGTCCACTCACTCAGTACTTGATGGACAGCCTTGTTAAACGCTGTATTTTCGTTCAAATCGGTCTCACAAAGAATTTGTTACTGAAAAACCACCCGTTGACTTTTTAAATAGAATGTTTTGTAAGAACAACTCTAGAGAGAAAACAAAAAGAAGCTGTCGACTAGTGGCATGTCATACCATAAATTTAAAGCTGCCTGGCACCACAAATAAAAAAAATTGTAGGGTTGGGGTATAAATTAGGAAGTATTGCAATTTTAATGCCACTATCTTTCGATTTTATAGAGAGGAGAGTCCTTCAGATGAATCCCTAAGTCTTTTCCTCCTCCCTTCTTGTGTAGTCGTGTTGGTTTTAAAATGTTTGCGTTACAGATAAAAATACAGAACTATATCTAATAGCTTGTATATTTTCAGCATTCAATATTGGGAAAGCATCCGTAGCAGGCGCTTCTGCTTTGGGACTTGGAGCTCTTTGCTACTATGGACTTGGCATGTCTTCACAACTTGGAGCAGTTGACCGTTCCTTGTAATTTATTTTTCTGTCTTTATTTCTTACTTATATCTATGTGCAATTTTATTTTGTTTAAAGCTAAAATTAATTTTTGAAATGTTACAAAATCGGCAATATTTTGAAACTAAATGCCTGAACTGGCTAAAGAGTTTTAAAAAGCTGGTTTCTCTAATTTTTTCAAGCTGTTAGAAATGTCTAATTTTAGTGGAGTGATAAAAGTTCGTTTTGTAAAGTCACAAAAGTCTTTATGAATGGATATAGATATGATTCTTCCTTAGGGCTTGTAAGTCATTAAATAAAAAAAACAAGTTTTTTAACTGAAGTAAGGAGCGACATTAAAACTTAAAACGAACAGAAATTACTCCGTGTATGAAAGGGCTGTTCCCTCCTCAATACCCCGCTCTTTACGCTAAAGTTTGACTTTCTTTCATTTCTACTTTATAAAACAGTAAACAACTGACTCTTTCTCTCAATTCTACTTTATAAAACAGTAAACAACTTTAGCGTAAAGAGCGGGGCGTTAAGGAGGGAACAATCACTTTCATACACGGAGTAATTTCTGTTCGTTTTAAGTTTTAATGTCGCTCCTTACTTTTGGTTGAAAAAACTTGTTTTTTTTTTATTTAATTTCTGAACGTTTTTGAATTAATGCATGTTTGATTTTGGCTCTCCGCAAATGAATAATTAAAACGAAATTTACGTATTAATTTTTGTTTTGCTAAATAACCCTCCTTTCTTGAATTCCCTTTTATTTTGACACATATTCCTGATGTCGTCCTGATATGATTGTAAGAATGCGAGATTAACAAAGGTTGTTTTTAGGGTTGTATGAAATCACTCTGTAAATGCAAAAAAGAAGGAAATCTTACATAATAAAAGAGAATATAAGGCACTTCTAGAAAAAAATCTGAATATCTTGAAAATCAGATAACATAGATTACATGGGGGTTGAACCAACTGAAAGGATTTGTTGGTTCTGAGAGAACGAGCTGTAACATTTTGCAATAAAGAGTCACATAATGTCTTTTGAATTACTGCGGCCAATTTGAGCTTTCCACACCTTATATGCAAAAGCCTTAAAAGAAAAAAACAAATAGGATAATATAGGCTACTTATTTTCAATTCTTTGAAATGCAAGTTGTTTATTATAACAATGTATTTCGTGTAATAGAGGAATGTGTACTCATAGAGAGAAAGTAAGTAACTCCAGTAGAATAACTTTTCGAGTAAAAAAAAGTAAACTAAAAGGCTCAGGCTCTACAGTTTAAAACAACAAATTTTCTGTCTTTTTTTTTTGAATATTTGCTTGTCTTTCAGAATTGCCTTTTTTCTTTTCAGAATCTGCTTTTATCTTTTAACTTTACATTCCTCGATCTTGGCGCATTTGTTTTTGTGATGCTATGTGCCCGGCCTATACGTAGGCTACCTAAAATCCAGATGCCCCCCCCTTAAGGCCCAAGTTTGTTTATTAAAAATATACGTACAACAGCAAAAACACGAAAATAGACACCTCCCCTCCTTCAGCGGGCTCCATAACCCGGAAAGTCGGAGAAAGAGAAGAATAAAATAGTTCAGATAATAAAAAAGAAAAAGACCAATCTAATGCCATTTATCAACATTAATGAATCAAAGCCAGACAATGCAGGACTCCAGGGATCTGGCAAAAAAAAAATAAAATAAAATAACCAGCTCGAAAATAAAGTATGTAAAATCATCTATTAATAACCAGCTCACTACAAAATGGAACCTATTTCAGAAAATCAATCCTTACACATATAAAAAAAGAAAAAAGAAAGAGTCAATATAGCCAAGCTAAATAAAAGAATAACACTGTATTAAATCAAATCATCTTTCAGTGTTTATACGTTTAACCTAAAGTTTAAAGACTCAACCTTCAGAAGTTTGATATTTGCCAAAGGAATGGTAGCCTCATGTGACAGCTGACAGGGTATTCCACACTCTTGAACACGCCACAAAAGGGTTTAAATCAGACTGAACCCAAGGCACTACAGGTGTATATAACTCTTTAAATTAATTATTTAACGTTTTTGCATTTCCTTCCTTAAAAGTTATGTCTTATGGGGTAAATTGTTGATTCTGAACGTGGCTGCACATTCTGTACTCCAAATAAAGACAGACTATGTCCACATAAAAATAACCAATAAAGACAGACTATGATCTATAAAGACAGATCATGATTGTATTTTTTCTTATGTTACTAGCAGAGGTCACCTAATAGCTGAAATAGTTAGACTTGCTTTTAAAAGTGGACTTATATCTTCTCCGCCGAGTAAAGGGATATAAAAACAGATTGTGCCATTTCTTTCAACCAAATCGAAGTTTGGAACATGAATTTAACGTTCCTGAGATAATTAATATACTTGATGATATTACTCAGTGATCAAAAGCTAATGCGAAAGTTTTCAGCTGTTTTGTCTGTTAGATTTTGAGCGTCGAATCTGGAAAATGATACGAATATATTAGAAAATCGAAAAAAAAATGGATTTTTACAAGCCTGGCTGCCAATGAGAGAGAGCAGAAAGGATGCTAAAATTAACTATAGTTTGTTTTATGAAAAAACATAAGTAATGCATCATGTTTTAGCTGATTTTTTAAGGTGATCGAGAACATAAGCGCTATCTTCCGATTTTTGTGAGGAAAGAACATTTGTTTTGTTTCTGCCGCTCTTAATTCATATAATCAACGTCTCCTTGGACCTAGGCCCTTGCTCAACTAAAAGTTCCTTCTAGGTTTGTATCGGTTCTTCATCAGAGATAATTTTCATTCACTTCTTTCTTTTTCAGAGTATGGCCAGATTATGTCAAGGAAAGGGTTCGATCAACATATATGTATTTTGGAGGATCGATCGCTTTAACTGCAGCCAGTGCCGCAGCATTTTTTCGATCAAGGATGGTTATGAACTTTATGCTTTCTAACACATGGGTGGTAGGACATTCTTTCTCACACTTCTTTTCAAAGTATGCTAAAATTATGTACTGGTAAGGCCGTATCCAGGGAGGGGTGACGTATCAGGTTTTAACCCCCCCCCCCCTAGAATTTTATCTGACTCGTCAAAAAGTAACAAAAATGCATGTGAAAATTTTTCTGATCAGTTCTTAAAAGTTTTTTTGTTACCCCCCCCCGCGCCTGAACAAAAATCCTGGATACAGCATTGTGTACCTGGGCTCCATTTTCTTTAGTGTGCCTTTTACTAGGTCAGACTGAAAGGTGTTGAACTGTTGAACTTAGATCGAAAAAACGAACAAAATGTGTTGCTGTTGAATTAGTATTTTATTTGTATTACTTAGATATTTGCCTCTCATATGGATTACGAGTGGTAACATTTGTTCCAGGTAATTTTTTATTTTGTTTTTCCCCAAACATCCTGACTTACTAACACGGATTAAAAAAGCATAAATGATGTGTCTGGGGTTCAATCCTCGCCTTTTCTTATATTCAGTAAAGGGTGAATTCAGCAAATTCTTTCTTTTTATCAGCAATTCTTACTATCAGGACATCTACAAAAAGTGATCAAGTGACTGGGTCTTGATCAAGATTGTGTGTAAATCAAAGCTAGTATCCTAGTTAGCCCCATTTCGGGGCCGCACTTTTTGCTTTAAGCCACGCAATTTGGACGGTCAGATATTTCAGCCATTTCTGTCAGTACCCAATGCCTCGTCTCATTAGTATCTTTGTGTTTATTATTATTATTTATTAATTTTCCGTCTTCCTACAACAAAATTGACGGAGCACTACAAAAAAAAAGAGAAAAAGAGTATATATATTTATACTTTCAATATATATCAATTATATGTCAATGATATATATCAATTATACTTACTATATACTTTCTAAGACAAAAAACAATTCAATTAACATAAAAATAAAGAAGAACACAGGCACTTGTAACAAATGTTAAGAAGAAGAGCCATAACACTGTATAATATAACTGGTGTAAAAGGAGTTGTTTTCAAGCTTGGTTTGAAATCTTTTGGTTGTCTTTTTCTGTAAGTTTAGCAAAGCAATAGTAGGGTTTGCTATGTGAAGTCTATTAATGAGCCTTGAACCGCATGTCCAAATTGGATATCTTTGTAAATATTTTGAAAAACGAAAGGAACAGAAAATTTTCGATTCTTGTTTTCTGTTATTTCTTTAATCATTTTTTCTTTATAATTGATTATTCTACAATGCATGAAAATCTCTTTTAGTCAATGCTTGGATCATTGGCCTTGATGATTGGTACAGGTATGATTGTACGAAGTCTACCCTATGAAGAAGGATTGGGTAAGAAACAGTTGGCGTGGATCTTACACAGCTCAACTATTGGTGCAGTTTTTGCTCCCCTCACTCTTCTTGGAGGTCCTCTTCTCCTTCGTGCTGCTTGGTAATTTTTATTAATTGATAACTTTGTCCAAGAATTTTAAATTTAACTGATCCCTGAAAGTATTAGTAAGTGTTTAAGTGTGTGACTATTTATGCCCAAGCTATTGTTCTGGTAGCGGACCTAAAATACTCAGCAAAATACATCTGCTCAATTGTATTGTCAAGGGCTGCGAAAAGTTTTTATAAAAAAAATAAGGAGTAATCATTGCTAATAGATAAATTAGTGTTTTCATTTTATGGTTTGTATTTGTGTAACATGTTCCGCATTCCCTTAGCTGTCTTGAGTACCTATATCCCATCCCGCTGGTCTTTTGCCCAGCTGAAAATGAGGCTTTATTGGTCTATTCAAACTTAATTTCAAGGAATCAGAAATATGGCGGCAAGCAAATGATTCTCTCGAGAATAGGGTTCAAGTAGATGGGCAACGCTGAACAAAACTTTTAATCTATCTTAATCACTGATAAGGGATCGTTACTGGATCGAGTCTAAGATTTGAAGTTGAATGTATAACTTGGTTTCTTTATTAGGAAATTGAAGTTATAAGTTAAAGAAAGAAAACAGAAGTCCAGAACGATTAAAACAAGATGAAATTGCATTGCATCCCCATACTGTTTAGAGTTACACATGTTAAAATCCCGAACATTTGGAATGATGATACTGATTAAGTAAAACCTCTGTTTTGTGCCTTTATATCTATTGCTCTTGTATAAAAAATATATAAAATGGAAAAGAGAAAGCTTTTTTTAAATTAGGTACAACTTTTAGATTGGATTCATACGGTACAGCTTTTAGATTGGATTCATACTTGATTTTGACTTATATACTCCAAGACTAAAACTGTATAAAATCGAACAAGTTAAATCTTTGGCTCAGTGCTTTAGAATTCTGACTCTGACTCCTAAAATGAAGGTTTGCGTTCATAAGCAATTCACCTCATTTTTTACATGCCTTAAACCTAACTCTTGCCAATTCGAGTTCCTAGAAATGTTATTAAAATGTTACAATGGTTTTTTTTTATCTAGGGACTTGGGGTACTTTCATGGATCAACTAGATGTTGATTTTTTTTTTAATTATCTTTTTTCTGTAAAAACAACAGTAAAAGAGGTCCAATTATGCACAAAACAACCGAAAGATTGTTGCGTAGCATCTACAATAGAAAACTATTAAAAAGATATAGATGACGCTTTGTGTGCTGATTTTGTTGATAGTAGTTGAGTGTGGGACTGGGGGTGGGTAATAAATTACATAAAAAAAAACAAGAAATGTCGTGTAGCCTGCTCTTTAAAAGTAATTTGGCAGATCTTCAAATATATTCAAGGAATATTTATTTGGTTGCTTAATTTTTTTTTTAAATGGGGGCTTAATTTTTTTTAGGTAAGATAGATTAAACGTATAAATTCATCTAGATAATAATGAGTGTCGATGTTAAGTCGATTTATTATGCTCAAAGAACAAAATTTTTGCATGCTGAATCCTAAAAAGCCGTATTCGGGACAGGAGATGGAAGGTCTTAGTAAGGAGATCTTATCTTAGTAAGTGTCAAACTTCAAAAGTCGTTGGAACCAATGTAATACCCAACCATCGGCTAAACAAAAAATAGGTTATCCTCAAATGGGGGAAAGGATGCTGTAAAGAGAGATTTAAGGAAAATCTGAACTTCTTGGGAGTTGTAAAAAAGGAGGCTTTGAATGTACTGGGATGGAGCGTGGGCTGTGTTGGCCTCAGGTGGCTTGGTGATGCAGGGAGTTGTTAGTAGTAGTAATAGTAGTAGTGAAGGTCCTTTTCCCTCGGTCTTCGGCTAGCTGCCGATGCTCTTAGACCATTTCTTGCGAAAGCTTAATTAAAAATCAGTTACTGTTGTTTATCATTGCTGGTGTCTTGTTTAAAAGTAGCATCAGTATTTCTTTCAGAAGACGGCTCCTTTCCTCTCACCAACCCAGGGGATGAATGGAGCCTTTAACCTGCATAATAATTGAGTAAAACCTAAATAAAAAATATGTTATTCAAATTAATAGGAAAGACATAACCAATCATTACATAGAACGTATGCTGTGCTCTAATATGGGGCTGATGCTATCTTCCAATAGTAACACAATTTTTTAGCCAATTGGAATGATTTTCTGAGCAAAATGGCTAGTTTCATGATATTGCAGCAGCGATAATGTTGTTTATAATTGCTACTTTTTCAGTATTTATTGATAGTCCCAATTTTTTTGTATAAAAACAGCCAACTTATCAAACATCCATCAAAATTGCCAGAATTTTGTAGAATGCTGATTGTTATATACTTCTCTGATGCTCGAATTTCATACTTATACTCCATATACATACTTTCTACCTCATACCCAATACCCTTTATACATATACATATACCCCCTTTCAACCTTTTGCTACTCTCGAAGATCTTTGACCGTATTTTTTAGTATGTGATTTTTAGTAAGTTCATTATTTTTAGAAGTTTTTATTTTAGTAAGTTCTTTGGTTTTAGTTTTTCACGAGTTTTTAACAACCTCTTTGATCAGTTATTTGTTTTTTTTGTTCAATTGAATGGTGTACTATTTAGGAGTAGTATCGGTTTCGATCCAAAGGATGGCTCCCCTCCTTTCATTAGGAGTTCAGTAGAGTCTTTAAGTATAGTTGCCCTGAATAATGATTTTAAAATCGAAATGAAATGGGATATATCTTGCTTAGGACGTTTACATTAATGGCAAAAATGTAGGTGATACTGACGTATGCTGCATACCTAATGCCGCACTCACAATAAATTTTTACTAATGCTGAGATTTATCTGGCGCTAATTTAAGCCAATCAAAATTTTTGTAGAATTTTTCAACGAATCAGAAAATCCTATGAAAAACCTGATTGGTTCAACTGAGGGCTAGGTAACCGAAGTTCTAGACTCTTACATTAAAACTATCGGGATTTGTGTTTATTCCATTGTATTGGTACATCTACAACATACTACTGCAAAGCCTGACTAAAAAAGACATCTAGTTGCAAATATGTGATTTCTGCTATTTTCCAGAGGTAACACCAATTTTGAGCCGTTTTCCTATGAAAACGCTAGTCCGACATTCGTGAAAAATGAAACAATATGACAGTAGCAGCAACGCTATTATCTTTAATAATAATTTTATTGTTCTAAGTCTTTTCATAGCCTCCATTTTCTTATAGGCTAACATGAAACTTATTAAGCTTCTATAGATATCGCCTTAGTTGAAGGGTAAATACTCCCCTGACACTTTAATTTTGTTGGTGCTGCATATAACCTCTTTCAAACTTTTGGTTTGGTAGGTGTTGTACTTTCAAGCTAGACAAGCTACGTTGGATTGGTGGCCTATGAATCTTAGGTATGAACTTGAAATATGCGCGTTAACTGCAAAATTTTAAGCCCCTATTGTATCCAGGCTCTTTTGCACATTAGTGTCCATGAATACTTCTTATAAAAAGAAACCTCTTCAAAATCTACTGTTTAAACGTTAGAAGTAAATTAGAGGGAAGAAACTTGTTATTCTTGTTGTTATCAAGTAATTTCATTTTTAAAAAAGTATTTGTTGGATCGATTTTATATTTATTTTTTTCACCGGATTGAAGTTCTCAGTTAAATAATTTTTTTTTTTTTTTAGTTTAAAACTTGTCATCAAATAATTCTGTTTCCTTATAGAGTTGATGCGTCAGTGAAAGGCGTTCAGTAGGAAGAGAATCATATTTTTTTATATAAAATGTTTAAGTATTAAAACAGTTATTCCAGTTTCCAAAAAATTTTATTTTATAATAATATTCTTTTGCCAATAATCGATTCTAATTTTTTTTTCAAAACTTGAGCTTTTATGCAACCTTCAGTTTTGACTTAACTAAGACCACTCTGAGCTTTTTCCTCCTTTAATTTTCGTGTTCTTAAACTACGAATTAACGCTTGAAGATTATGAAAAGTAGTTCAAATTATGATTTCAGTTAGGCTTTGTATTAGGTTTAGACATTTCTGAATTTATATTTCTTTTGTCCATACTTCATGGTTTAAGCCCACCTTTTTCTAATATATTTATTTTTACTATCGCAAGGATAAACTAAACTAATAATTTGTTTTTATTAGTTATACTGCAGGAGTTGTTGGAGGTTTGACCACAGTTGCTGTTTGTGCTCCTAACGAAAAATTTCTTACAATGGGTGGCCCTCTGGCTATAGGGCTGGGTGTTGTCTTTGCAGCTTCCCTTGGTAAGTCATCGGGTTTATTTATTTTACTAATAATCTTGGACCGTATTCATCTGCAATTTTTGAAGTGTAGACATATAGTAGTTTGCGTTTCACAAAATCAACTAAAAAAAAAAAAAAAAAAAAAAAAAAAAAAAAATCAAATTTCGCTTTCACTGTCCTTTGTCCGTCAAGAATTTAGGGGCAGTTTATAAAGAAGTAATACAATCAAAAGTTTTGCCAGTCAGTATCAATTTTACTGATATTTGTTATTGAAATTCGTGAGTAGTATGTTCTTATTGATGTTCAACGATCTTGCAAACTGTTTCAGAGCGACCCATTTTCCAACACCAGTGTCCAAAAGGGTTAGTCCTTAAGGCGCAGTTCTTGAGGCGCAAAAAATAAGAAAATAGGAAATAATGCTCCCCAATATCTACCCTCTTCCTCAAGAAAAAAGAAGTCGTTCTTCACCCTTTGTTGAGGAAAATCGGTCACACTTTAAGAACAGATATAAAATAGTCGAATGTATAAAAAATACGTAACTTGCGTGGATGATATTCTTCTAGTTAGTCGTACCTGGAAGGGTTTTTTTGTCTCTTAATTTTTTTGCTTCTTCTCTCTCCGCTAAGGCTTTCTGTGAAAGTTGATTTATGGGAGTTACTCTCTTTTAATGTTCAGGGTTGCCACTCAGTTGTATAAACTTTGCTATATCTTCCGGTTATTCTTCTGGATGGCTCTGATTATCTATTACAAAATAATTTACTGTCATTTTACTAGTGCACGGTTTACGATGCTAAGCTTAAGGTATATGTTCCCTCCGAAACAAGCATATTTGTGATAAGCCTGCACCTATAGTTTATACCAAAAGGAAAATATATCCATTTCGTTGAATCCATTTGTCTCAGATGTATCCTTGCACTAAGCCAAAAGTATGATATTGCTTAGATTTTTTCATAGGGAAGTATCCAAACTTGCTGAAACAAAATAAGAAAATAATTCTTTTTCTAATGATTTTGAACCAACTGTCTTCATATTTTTATTTAAAAAATCCCTGTACACTAAATGTCAAAATTTAATTTGGGAGATGGGTAGAACCAAATCTCAGCTATAAAATGATACCAAAGTCCACGGTTTTGGTTAATATGGTAAAACCTTCGAAAAGTAGGAAAAGAACATACCAAAACATTTTCCCAGTAAACAGAACCCTTAAGCTCCAGATTGGGCATTTAAAAATTGTTGCTAACAGGATTAAATATAGAAATAAAACGTAAATAAATTTTTACTAAATTTATTCTGGCCACTCTAATTTTATTTTTATCTGTTCTGTTTCAAATTCTTCTAAAAATCTGAGTGCCCTGCAGCGTGTTTTTGGTGTTTGAGGCCTTTACTGTATTTGCCTGTGTAAAACAGCAAAAAATTGGGCTGAGGCCCCAGATATTACAACATAGCTGGTCTTGCTTCATCAGGGGCTGTTCGAGTCTGCTGTTTTGAAGTGTGAGCTATTTCATGCTTTTTCCCCATGTTTTTTTTCTGTTGTTCATTGTTTTGTTTTTATTTTATTTTCTTTCTCTATTTTATACTTTATTATCCCACTCTCCTTGTCATTTATAGAATTATAAATAAATTATTTCTGTTGCTATGAGGTTTTGAAATCATTGTTACTTATATTATAGGAAGTATGTTCCTTCCCCCAACAACAGCGTTGGGTGCTGGACTGTATTCACTATCTCTCTATGGTGGACTTGTCCTTTTCTCCGGATTTTTGCTCTATGACACCCAGAGGATCATTAGGGCTGCAGAAACTTATCCAAATTACGGCTTGACCCGTTTTGACCCTGTGAATGCGTAAGTTTTTTCCTTTTTTTGATATAATTCGTGTTTTTAAGTTTTATGACTGCTCTTGCTTGACGCGATGAACAAATACTTAGGTAGTAAATCGTTTTGATGTGTGTCGTTTTTAACTGTTGAGGGAGAACAAGTAAGAAGATGCAAATACTCCAGGCAGGGATTCTGCCTAGCTTTGTCCTTTGCAACCAAGAAAAATATAATCTGTTTAAATTTTTCTTGGAAGGTCTAATTATTTTGTTCCAGTAGAATTTAATTTTTCTTTTTATGGATACCAAACAACGCAAGGTAAAGAGAAATTTAACGTAAACGGAACTTTACTGAATTGTTATGGATTTTTTTTTTTTTTTTTTGTCAGTTAAGGCAAGTTGTTACATGGATTAAGATCGTTGTATATCACAAGCATTGAGGATGTCTAAAGCTACTTAGAAGAACATAATTTCAACTGATCATAGTGAAACCAAGATTTTCTCCTTTAAGTCTTTTTGTTTTTGACAAATTTGTGGAATAAAATATCTAGCAATAGATATTTTATTACGTTATATAATAGTATTTCTTTACATTTATTTCATTACTTTTCCATTACTCTATTTTATTACAATATAATAGTCTTTTTTAGATATTCTGTCATTTTCTAATTGCCTCAAGTGGTTTTACATCAGGCAGTATTGAAAATGGTGAGGGGAGAAAGAAGAATACAAACCTTCAAAAATGATATGCACTTACTTTCCAGCCCACTGGGTTGGCTGACTTGGGGCTTCTTCTCTGACAACATCATGACAGAACTTCCTGGATTTCTCTTTCTCTCCAGTGCTTAGTAGGCTATACCATTCGGTAAAAGGCATCAATACTTCCCTCAGAAGCGATTTTGGGAATTGTTGCTAGGGCAGGGCACTAGACATGGCTTAGTCATCGAAGCTGCTACAGCTGGATTGTCTGTCGAAGGATATTTTTAGCATAAAAAGTCGTCGATCTTCCAAAAATAGCTTTCAAAAGTATCTAATAAAACAATAGTTAATAAAAGTTTTAGAACAAAATAATCTGAACCGATTTGGTCATTCTTTTTATTTTATTTTTTTAGCTAAACCGTTCATTCAGGATTTGTATTTATATTAAGTGAAACATCCTTTTGTTCATTTCTGCTTGAAAGAACTCTAGTCGAGATGCTCTTCTGCTCGTGCAGTCGCCTGGTTACCTTGGATGCGGACAAGAGTTCCTAGCTACATCGTAGACTTACACATTCAAATAGTGACTTGACTTGCAGATAATACCCAAGCATTTATGATCCATAACACATATGTTTACAATTTCATTTTGAAAATACGGCAACCAGGGATTGAGTAACTCAGCCAGGATGGGTAGTATCAAACCGACTCGGGGGCGAGATTCTGAAGGGGTTGTCTTATCAAAAACTTAAATTAGACTACCCTGCAGAGATTCCTGACTTGTTCAGTTTTCATTGGTGCTTTAGCTGTAAGAGATTTTCATAAAGTAAACTTACGAAAAGCTGCAAGACTTGGTTGATTTGAGTTAAGCATCATCGACTTTCTTCAACCTATCCTAGAGAGTATAAAAAAAGAATGAATTGTAGCGACAGATAGAAAGCTGGAAATAAAGTAGCAAAACAGTTGAGGAAGAAATGCTAGATGTTCTTCAAAAAACTGTCTGTGGATTATCTTAGATACTCGCTTGAATGACTTCATATCAAATAGAAATACGTACAAGAAACATAAGTTTGATCCCGTTTTCTGAAGTTATAGTGAAAGAAAGGCTAAGATGGTTATGCCACTTTTTATGGA
The DNA here is from genome assembly GCF_032884065.1 of Artemia franciscana. Lineage (NCBI taxonomy): Eukaryota > Metazoa > Arthropoda > Branchiopoda > Anostraca > Artemiidae > Artemia > Artemia franciscana. The sequence continues at coordinate 55,475,520 of NC_088869.1, read as the reverse complement.
TGTAAGAGGACAGGTTGCCAAAAATTGTGTTTTTTTGGCCATCGAGCTGGGATCAAACCAAAATTAGGACGTTCTTGAATTGGGGGGGGGGGGGGTCACAAGAAAGGATTTTGGCCATCACTCTGGGACCAAACCAAAAGTGGGACGTTCTTGAATGGGGTGGTAAAAGGTCACAAGAAAGGGTTTTGGCCATTAATCTAGGACCAAGCCAAAAGTAGGACGTTCTTGAATGGGGTGGAAAAAGTCACAAGAAAGGATTTTGGCCATCAATCTGGGACCAAACCAAAAGTAGGACGTTCTTGAACGGGGTGGAAAAAAGTCACAAGAAAAGATTTCGGCCATTGATCTGGGATCAAACCAAAAGTAGGACGTTCTTGATTGGGCTGGGAAAAGGTCACAAAAAAGGATTTTGGCTGTCGATCTGGGACCAAACTAAAAGTAGGACGTTCTTGAATGGGGTGGAAAAAGGTAACAATCCGGCTGGATAGCTGGATTGTGCATGAATAGTACAAATCATCCAAAGGGAGGATAAAGAGGACAATATATGCTTAATCGTACTTCAACCCTTCTGATCTACATTATCCTTCTGATCCCCCAGTCTGAACATCTTAGCAAACGCTTTTTGCTAATTACCACATATGTTTGAAGATGCCAGACAGGGATTTTAGATGTAACAGCGACGATTTAACTCCTGCAAGAACTTAACTCAGCTGTAATAAGTCAGGGGCTTTGTTATTCTGCTAATAATTTTGCATTCTACTTGCAGGTCCATTTCTATCTATCTGGATACTATCAATATATTTATAAGAATTGCTACCATTTTAGCTGGCCAGGGTAACAGAAGAAAGTGAGAAAAAGAAGTTTACTGTATTTTAATTGACTTTTCAATTTTATAAATTAGTTGCGCTTTAGTTCAGTATATATTCGCCAATACTGTCTTTCGAGTTGGATAAATAAATTGTCTTGCCTAGCAGTTTTACCGTCTTTGTTGTATCATGGAGTAAAATAGACGTAGGAGTAACATTAATCAAAATATTGATTTCAGTCAGACTAGGACTAACCCATAGCTCGAGAAATATTCGGAGAAAATTGGAATTTCGGAAAATACCAATTTTTGGAAAATCATAAATCCCAATGTAGAGTGGCTGTTAATTTATGGTTTTATTATTCGGCCACAAAGGGTCGCAAAAAATGCACAGATGGGTATACACTAGAATGTTATCAATTTTAACACTTCATTGTTCGGTGATTATTTTTTCTACACCTTTGGAAGAAAATGGGTCAACCTTTCATGAACCAGAAGAAACAAAAAACGTAATGGATATTACAGGAACTTGAAATTAAAAAAAAGTTATGCTCGAATAGATCACCAAAAATGTACAAAAGCGTATAGGGTACACAAAATTGATATAAAGTTTGACAATTCGTTGCTTAGCAAAAATCTTTTTAACCCTTCAAATGTTTTGTAAACTGAATTAATTTTCCATAAATCAGGAGAAAAAAAGACTTGAACTTAAAACCAATGCGTGCATTTGACCAAACCTTAAAATCATTTAAAAAAAAAATACAATATAAAATATATCTAAATTTTTAAATTTACGTTGTACTTTTTCAATCTTAAGTTATCAATTGGATTTATTCAAAATAAATCTACATGTCTATTTTGGAAAATATTAAACATTTTCTTGAATGTAAGTTCTTGAGACATATATTTGAGAATATTGAGCGTGCAAGCACGTACCGTCTTTTGATTTAGTTCATATTTTCGATCAATATTGTAAATGGGTAGCAGTGGTAGCAGTAATTGTAGTAGCAGCGGTAGCATACAAACATTCCCCATTCTGATCATCTCCCTTGTCATTTCCTGAAAGTTCCAAACTACTGCATTAAGTCATTCATGAGTTACGCCCTTTTGACAATCCGTATGCATACAACTTGTTTGAATTTTGTTCAGCACTTTCCTCAACATTCTCTAAAATCCTCAACTACATTCCCTTAGTTTTTTTGGAAAATGAAGCTCAAACATGCATACCTTTCTCAATAACAAATGCTATATGTCAGCAATAAACGAATTGCCTAACTTAAAGGCATGGCATGAGGCATGAGGATTGTGAGGAGGTTGACATCACCGAAGACGTAATTTCTGAACCTTTCAATAATACTGAACAAAATTGTTCTCTTAGAACTTAAATCTCTTGCGCCTGGGCTCTGGAGGGTTTTGCCAACCTTAAGCCATTATCAAATGCTCTTTGGACTTTGTGAACAGAATGACTATCTTACAATTACATCAACTTTGACTCTTAAAAGGGAAATAGAATTATACGCTTCCAACCAAATAAGATTTGTCGGGAGTTTACACAACGACCCCTTCGACAAAAAGCTTATAACCTCCCAGGGCATAACTTACAACCCTTGCCTCCAGACTCTGGGGGGTTAGGGGGGAGTTGGTTTCGTTGCTCTCCGATCATTTTAAATCTTAAAAAGGACACTAGGATTTCTGATTTCCAATCCAATGATTGGAAATTTTTTTCCCAATAATTTTTATTTATTTTAGCTTTTTTATTTTTTTTTGTATTTTTTCTCTTATTACTCCATCTTAAGGGCGTCTCATCCACTTTTCGTACAAGATGGGTTAAAAATAAATTGAATTGAATTGATTTCATGAAAATATAATAATAATTCCACAGGTATTATATTAAGGAAAAAATATACTTTTAATTAGTGATTTTGATGGTAGGCATATAGGGGAGGGCTTGAAAGTTTTAGGATACGTAGTGCTTTAGTGATACGTAGTTTTTTTGTATTTGAAGTGGTTTTATATGAGTTTTAAATGTATTCAGGAAAATCAGAGGACAATAACTCAGATAAGAATAGACTAGGACAAAATTTACCGATCTCCTTGCATGAAAACTTCAGCCGCAATTTAGCAATGTGTTTCTTCCTACTCATATTCTGATCAACTAGCACACCTAAGTATCTCATAGTACATACACGCTCTAAATATGTAGAATAATTAATGGATAGTCTACTAAGTTCAGTTACTGACTGGCCAGTACGAGGGAAAATCATGTACTTTGTTTTTGACATATAGATAAATTAAACAGGTATATATAGATAAATAGATAAATAAACAGGTAAATAAATTATCTACCTTGGTTCTACTGCCAAAGCAATGCTGCATGGACGGATAATAGGTAGATATATCTATTAACAAATGAACTAGACTCCTTGTAGTGGTTAAGATAATTTTAGGTAGTTTATGATAATTTATTTGCACTAAACCAAGTTTACATCCTCTCAAAAGCTGCCAACATATTCTTCTTGAGCGACGTTACATCAGCACTGCAGACTGTGCAGCCCGTATCGTCAGCAAATAGGACGTTTGGCTCGAGATCTCCCTACGTCCTGTTGATGTCGTTAACAAAATAAGAAAGAGTAGAGGTCCAAGTATGGACCCTTGAAGATCACCGACTTGACCAGTTAAATATGATTCAATCAGAGAATTTACAGGTCCGTGTATACCATAATTTTCCAGTTTACAAAGCGAAATTGCATGACAAATAGTACAAACGCTTTTTTTGTATCGATAAATATAGTAGCCGGAAAATCTTTTTTATCCGGAGTTCCATCAAGACCAAGAAATTCAGAAATGGTGGAATGACCTTAGCCAGTCGGAAAGCTTAAGTTCTTACTATAAGGTGAAAGAAAATTATGGTGAAGAGTTATATTTTAAATTAGGGATTCCAAAAGAATCCCTGAGGTCTTGGATGCAGGTGCGAGCAAACTGTCTCCCTCTTCACAGTATTTGGAAAAATAGGTGTCACCCGGAAATGCGGTATACTTGTCCAATTTGCGGTGATCTTGATGGGCTAGACCATTTTCTTTTCAGGTGTCAGGGGCTAAATGAGCTAAGAGGGAGCTTTCTTGGAGTGGATAGTCGTGAGCCCCTTCTTGGAACTTTGAAGTCGACGTCGAAAATAAATATAGTAGCAGTGGCAAATTTTGTCCGGAAGGGTATTGTTATTCGAAAGTCGATTGTTACATAATTTAGTTTGTTTGTTGTTATATATGTATGTATACGGCCTGAAAAATGGCTTTAAATACAGTCATTCATTCATTCATTCTATAAACTGTGCGAGTGTCAGAATTGCATGTTCAGCGCTGTAACCTTTCCTAAACCCAAACTAAAGGTCATTAAAACTTTCCCTCTTATCAAAAAACTATGCAGTTGAAAAGATATCGTTCAGTTACTTTTGCGAATGAATCTAGGATCGAGATTGACCTGTAGTTTGTTTGATCTTTCACGTCATCACCCTCATGAGAAGCCGAAACACGTGCAGACGTGTAGCAAGTTGGGAAACGTCCACTTGAAAAACATAAGTTGATAATATGAACTAAAAATACTGTAACATTTGGTATTATCCGTTTTAATAGACTTGTCGACGAGCTATCCATACCTTCTGACGTCCCATTCTTCAGTTGGTATATAATTTGCAGTAATTTCTCCGCTGACACCGGCGTTAGGAAAAAGGAGCAATCCGATGGAGGCGGCATGGAAGTAGAATATGCTGAATCGAGTAAACTTCGAGTTGAAGCCTCAAGCGATGAAACCTGACCAATATTTGCTAAGTGCTCGTTTAGGACACCAACAACATTTTGCTTTCCTTTAACAATTTTCTTGTCTTGGTAATGATATCTATTCCGGAAGAGTTTTCAGTTTCTTTTTTCCAATGCTTTCCTTAATAATCAAACAAGTCTTTTTTAGGGACCCTTCAGCATTTTGAAACTTAACAAGATAGTATGACTGCTTGGCTTGTCGCAGTAGCTTTGTCAGACAATTTCTGTACTGCCAAAGTTTGGCCTGATTTTCATGTGTAGGATCTGCCACTTATTTCCTGAAGAGGTTATTTTTGGTATGGATAGAAGAACAGCGGCCTTAATTCATGTTTTCTTCGGTTAAAAATAGCGCCTAGCTTGCTGGCTTGATAAAGGACATGCCTTATTAAGTACTATTTCGAACTGGTCGATGAAGTACTGAGTAGCTATGACCACGTCGTCACATTCTAAGCAGGGAGATCGGTCGACTTGGGGCAGTAAACTTTTCAGCTTATCAATCGAAGCAGCGTCAAGCATTCTTGTCCTCAAAGAAGAGGGTGTAAAGGGAGGTGGTCGGTTTGAAGGTCGCACAGGATCATAAAATGGTCAGAAGTATCTTCAACTATAACGTTACAACCCAGTGTCTCAAAATTTGTAAAATATTGTCAATCAATGACGCTTATGACTCCGTGATTCTCGTCGGGATCTGGCATGTCGGAAGCAAACCCGTGGACATACAACTCGTTACAAAGTCAACGGCAACATTATTTGAAAGCATTGAATTCACATCTTTATGTACATTACTAATATCAATTTTGAAGTCACCCATCATCATTAAATTACATTTTCTTTGGGTCATCAGCGAGTTAAGCTCATCAAACATTTCTACAAATTGTTTAGCAGCCGAACTTGGTGGCCTATATAGGGCACAACATAACACTTCTAAGGACTTAAACTTAGCTCAGTAGCAAAATTCAAATGACATTTCTTCATAAAGGTGATCACACTCATTCACTACTCTTACAGGTATACTATCAGTTACAAAAAAAGCTAACCCTCCTCTCTGTCTACCTATCCTATTTTATAACAACGACTTATACCCATAATGAGCTTGCTCAGTAGATTCCTCATTTAAAAACGTTTCACATACACCAAATACATCAATCTTATGGTCGGGAAGGAGTGTTGAAATGTTTTCTAAACTACTCATAAATTCACAACAATTTAGAAATGCCGTTCTCCGACACTTCTTTGTTGATTTAGTCACAATCATTCCAAGAGAAAGGTATTTGTTCGTGGGCAAATTATTAGTAAAATAATCAAATGTGTTTTCTTCCTCTCTATCAATGCATGAAAGAATCTGCGATAAGTTCAAGGTTCTCCCGTCCAACTCACTCAACCTATTACGACTTCCACCGCAGCCACCACCAATTTAGAAAATACTAGAAAATCAAAAATATTACTCACCCATATTCCCACTTGGAGGCGGGCTGGGATGACGGAGCGGAAAAAAGTCAGACCTTTTTGAACTTTCAAACGCTGACAGTGCGGCAGTATGTTCTTGTAGAATTTCTGCAACAAAAGATGTATGACAAGAAAACTGAACCAATTATAATAAATTTAGGGCTAGGAACTCAGAGATTGATGAGTAGGGGTTTTTAAGTAAGTAATAAAAAATACGAAAAAAGTAAGCAGATAAGAACGAAAAGAGAAAAATGAAAGAAAATAAAAATACAGACGAACACAGACAACGAGATAAATTCAATTCTTTTTTAAGCATGGCCCTTTACTTATCATTCTTCATATCCTTCAGCAGCGTAAACTATATACTAAATCAAAAAACGTAATCAGTATGACAAATCATTATATAGAGTTATATGCAAACGGTATTAGCATTCATCGTGTGTTACCCATTAGAGTCTGGCACCGGATTGTTCAAGCAACCATTTTTCAAGCTTCACCCGCTCAACTTGATGGCTTTCAATAGAAAATTGCAGTTCTACTATTTCATCATCTTTATATGCCAAGATTTGCCTAAGTGACTGTATGTCGGACATAACCGCATCGAGCTTGGAAGACATACTAGCCTAGTGAGCTTTGATCAAAGATTGATCAGTAGAAATTTAAATCAGGCAGTTCTTCAAGTCCTTAATTGCTTTTCTAAGCGATGATTGGGTCACCGCCATTGTTGAATATTTTCGCTATAATAGCTGCTCAGGAGAAATTTTGAACCCCCCACTCTCCAGAACAAATCGGCTATAATTTAACTTCAATTGGCAATATTTATTGAGCTTGTAGTCGGCACGCCATTAAACCGGCCAAACAAGGTAATTTGGAAAAGTAGAAGCACTGAATTAACGAATATCGAAAACTGGGTTAAGCACAAATTTCAAACTAGATTTCAATTTATAATCCTCTTAGCTAGGTCTTATCTCATTGAACTCTTAGTCAATACTTTGGGCATTACTACCCACATTGCTGCAGACAATTTGAAGTACAATTTGATTTTAAAATCACCTCCAGGGGTTTCAGATGGATGCACCCCACAACTGATTTTGCGATAATTTTGTCCAGCTACTTTGAAGCTGAAAAAACTACGACAATTGATGGTTCGATCATCACTTACATTGAATGAAGCTAAAGTGAAATATGAGTTATAATTTTGGCTCTGTTTGCGGAGTTCATTAGAGAGTAAGTGACGGCAATGCTAAGAATAGAGAGCCGTTTCCGAGAAGGAATACATAAATTTGTAAATATACCATTATTGTTCGTTTAAACAGATAAGAAATATATTTGAGTGTCACGAGAATAAATTAAAGAAATATTTTTTGATGCTGTTTATCCCGACTTTCCTTTTTCTAATCTTAAACAAAAACAAAATTGAATTTCAACGAAAAAGATTTTTCAATTAATAAAGATAATCGGCTTTTTTGCCCTTGGGACACCATGCTAATGCACTTCCAGAAAGATACTTAAAAGCTTTCACGGAAACTTTTTTCATAACCCGATTAGTGGCCGTTATTTTTTTATTCTCCTGGCAAAATTAAGGATTCTTCAATGTCCAGTAATTTCCATTTGTTTCCTCACACAAGAGAGGTTCTCAAAATACCGTTGAATTTTATTTTTCTAGCGGTCATTATCATTATTTTTGCCATTCTTAACAATCCTTAAGTAATAACTCCGATGAAAGAATGGTCTGAAGTCCACCGTTTGTATTTTCCTGATTTGAAGTTTAAGAGTAACTTTCGACAGAAACGTTTATACATCTGTATCAAATTGTGTTTTTCAAAAAAACCTCCTCGTATTTTGCTGCACAACAGAGGGAAAAGACATATTAAGAGCTATTTTTGTGAGCTTTTAATGGAGAATGTCAAAATGTGTCTTTCAAAAACCGAAAATGGGCTAGCCCTAGCGAAACAAAAGTATTCTAATCTATTTTGTTTTAAACTACAAATGAGTTCGACTTCAAATACTATTGAAAACTTGGTTTTACTATAAACCGTTATATAATCATATTAACAGTTTTTTTTATACTAGTCTATTTGGAAAAATCTCTCCACTGCAATTTAAAGCTTATATAGGGTAGGATATGTCATGTGTAACTTTTTCAAATTAAAATTCCGTTGTATTGTAACCTTCTAGTTTAATCTTTTCTAAAATTAATTGACGAATGTATGACTTGTACGACGTTAAAATCTAAGTTTGTGTCATTTAATTTTGCCGAAATGCACTTTTCCCAAAATATTCAGCCTTCGATTTTTCTTGAATTCTCTGACGTTAAAACAAAGAGGGAGGGGGAATTCAGTTGGAACTAGTCTTTTGAACTTGTTTAATTAAAGCGATTTAGATATGGATATTGAAATATGTTTGGAGTGTAGGGCAATTATTTTTAAGCGCTTCTTCTTATTTTTCTTTTTTGTCAACTAAATTTTCTCTTGTATCGAATATGCTCCTTAAATCTCAATGTATGAAATAGTTTGTGTTTACAATCGTCATAAATGTTGTGATTTTCTCTAACCTTCATCGATTCGCCATTTTAATATAATCTCCTTCTGGAGTTCAACACAGACGTGTTAAATCCACAGGCTAAAACACGCACTTACAAATTTCACCATCTTCATACTCTGATATTCTTTTTTGCAGGCTGGGGAAGGGGGGGGGTAAAGGACCATGAAATTATTTTTATTATATTAAAAATGCTGAAATTACTGAGAGAGGTCATAAAAATCTTCAGAAGTTGAAGGATTCTGGTTCCCCCTTCGTACATTATTGCCTGAATGTGTAATTTTTTTTATTATTATCGTGGAATTAGAAACCTTAAAAAATTTAACATGATTAAAAGCCAGTGAAGTTTAAAGTAGAAAAACCAACTGGAACCATTTCACCCAAAAAAATCAACAAAGTTTCCTTGACGTAAACAACGAAAAATAATGTAAAAAAGAACACTAAATTAAGAAATGCAAAGTCCGATTAAAAAGAAGAAAGACCATAGGATAATACCAGTCTTAAAAAAATAAACTAGTTTTATTGCAAACTATTTTAATAAGAAAAGAATGTAACATGAATAAGTGGGTATCAGGCTGAGCTGTCCGTGGTTACCCTCTGGGTGGCTGGTTCAATATTTATCTTTTTGAATATTCTTTTTTCTTTCTTTCTTTCTTTGTTTGCCTATTGCGGAGTCTTGTTTCTGTTTTTCCTTCCACGAATGAACTTTGAAGATAACTTTCAAATTTTGGTTGCAGTGATAGCCAGAACCGGACAGGCCCGGTTGTGGCCTGCCCCATGGTACAACTTAAAATCCCTGCCCCAATAACAGGAATCTTGTAGTGATAGGAGGGTCCAATGAAAGAGAGTAGGAAACTTGTAAGAGTTGGATCTTTGGCAATTTAACTTGGAACGATGGGGACCTAAAACTAATAGTGCCATACATAATGTAGCTTCTGGTAACTTTAGAGTGGCACTTTAGACTTGGAGCTTTGGCAGCTTCTGGTAACTTTAGAGTGGAACTTTAGAGTTGAAGCTTTAGCAATTTAACTTGGAACCATGGGGACCTAAAACTAATAGTCCCATACATAATGTAGCTTCTGGTAACTTTAGAGTGGCACTTTAAACTTGGAGCTTTGGCAGCTTCTGGTAACTTTAGAGTGGAACTTTAGAGTTGAAGCTTTAGCAATTTAACTTGGAACCATGGGGACCTAAAACTAATAGTGCCATACATAATGTAGCTTCTGGTAACTTTAGATTGGCACTTTAGAGTTGGAACTTTGGCAATTTAAGTTGGAACCATGGGGGCCTAAGACTAATAGGGCCATACATAATGTAGCAAATCTTATTTATTTTCGATTTAGAACATATTTAGTTTTCCCACAACAATGGCTGGAACAAAACTTCCCACCCTATCATTACCTAATTGATAATGAAACTTTCTGAGGTCGTTGAGAGAGTGAAAGTTGAATAAAGTCCATAGATTTTTTCGAGTTTAGATATTTATTTGAAAGTAAAGAATAATATCAAAACTTAAAATATGCATTTTAATATTTCAAAAGATGTTATAAGCCAACATTTCTAATGGTAAAATAAGATAGGTCACCATACACATTAGCTGATTCTGAAGAAAAACTAAAAAATTATGATTACCATAAACCAAACAACAGTATATTCATTAAGAACTTTACGTAATTGATACCTCAAGTTTAAATGTACTTACTGAGATGAAACTTTTTGAGATTATTGATAGGGTGACTGTCAAACTAAGCCCATAAATAATTATGAGTTTCGACATTCACTAGAAAGTAAAGAGCAATAATAAAACTATACACTTTTAACCATATTCAAAACAGTTATGTTTGTGAATCAAGAAGTTTTCCTGTGAGATTTTTCGTTACCTTAGACCTTAGATCCTCCTGATCCATCAGTGGCACATAGGGCGTCGACAAAGTCTCTCTATTCATCACGAGGCTGTGCGGCTGCTGTGATATATTCCCATTGTGGAGCGAGGGAAATGTTGGCCTCTTTTAGGTCCCTATCACACTGCCTCCACCGTGTGTGCTTTGGTTGGCCTTGTATTCGTCTTCCTTCAGGCTGACGTTGATACACTCTTGAGGGCAGTCTGTCTGTGGTCATGAGTAGAACACGACCCACATATGTCCATATTTGTTTCTTCAAAACTTCAGTCACTATGGGCTGGTTCGTTTTCAGCCGGGTTTCCCTATTAGTAATTTTCTGATGCGAACTGATTTTGAGAATCCTTCGAAGGCAAATGCTAGGGGGGCCAAATATGGATATACTTTTTGATTTGATGACGTTGATCGACAATCCGAGCTCTCGAGCTTTTTCTGAGATTTCATCGAAAAGCAGCTGTATTCGATCTTTGGCGTATTCTAGCAGAACTATATTATCTGCAAAAGCAAGATCCGCAAGTATCTTGCTGTTCAAGTTTACTCCATAGCCCGTAGATTATCTGAGCACATAGTTCATTACTATTTTGAATAAAATTGGTGACAATACACATCCTTTTTTGACACCGGCCATGGTTTCGAAGTATCTTGTACCTCCGTTTTCTGTTCTTACACACCCTTCTGTTTCTTTGTACAAGACAATAATCATTTCTGCTATATTGAGGGGGGGGGGGGTGTATTCCATAGTGCATAAAGATTTTCGATAAGATTTCTCAATCAACCAAATCAAAGACCTTTTCTAGGTCAATGAAAAAGAGACACAGCTTTTTGTTCCATTCCTTTGAGTCTTCAACCAGCATTCTCGTTATAAAAATTAAGTACGCACATGAGCTTCCTGGTTGGAAGTCGTGTTGTTCATCACAAAGATGTTGGTCCAGTTTCTGCTGTAGGCGCTGTAAGTTTAATAGGTATCGACATTATGTTGATGCCTCTCCAGTTGCCACAAACAAGCACTTCGCCTTTTTTGAAAAGCTTAATAATGGTTCCTTTCGTCCAGTTACTGAGCACTTTCTGGTCGCTCCATATCTGAGTTATCAGCTTAACCCAAACTGTCATGCAGTCGTGGACTGAAGTTTTCAGCAAATCAGATGTGATTCCATTTACTCTTGGCATTCATCCGTTCTTCAGCTTTCTGACGGCGGCTATGATTTCTTCTGGAGACGATGGCTCTTCATTTACATCAAGATTTTTCATTAAACAATCGAAATTAATGTTAAAAATGACATAAGATTTATTTTTTTAATAATTAATAAGGCAATTAATACATTGTTCTGATCCCCCAAAGACTCTTGGGTTTTAAAAGAGGGAGAATATTTATGTTTCAATTAAGCATTAAATCATCAGGACTTACATTAATCACACACTTATGGATGCAATATTTTGGTCAAACTAAGATATTAAGCTCTTTTTTAGAGTGTCACGTACCTTCTAGGCTTTTACTGAAGGCTGTTCAGGAGCATTTCAAGCTCGGTAACGTTGCTTGGTCAGGACTAATCAAAGATGCCTACATAGTGAACCTCAACCATTTGGAAAAAGAAGTTGTTAGTTTTTTTTCACAGTTCATAAAAGGTAAAGTCTACGAACAAGGATTAAAATATTGAAAGGTACAGTGATAACAGCCGTCAAGTGTGGTTATGAAGCGTGGGTGCTCCGAAAAGCAGACTAGAAGTAGCTGAATGTCTTCCAGAGAAATTGCCTACGGATCGTTTTGACTGACTGAATAATCGTAAATCAAACAGCAAGGTGTATAAAATGTTGTTCAATCCTGCTTTCAAAGGCTATAACGAAAGAAAGGATGATAAGGCAAGGGCACATTCTGCGGATGAAAAATGACAGATTGCCAAAGATTGTCCTTGTCGGCTAACTGTGTATGGTTAATCAAATAGTTGGTCGTATCGAAATGAGGTAGGAGGATATCATAAGGAAAGATTTATAGGAAACAGAAAATTCTTGGAAGGTTTTAAAGATGGGTTTTTTGAATAGATTTGATGGAGGAGGAGCGTGCATAGCTAAGTTGGCCTCAAGTGGCTTGGAGCTGCAGTGAGTTGTTAGTAGTAGCAGTAGAAGTAGTAGTAGCAGCACTAGTAGTATTTTCGGAGGCCTGTTCATCCGGCCAAAGGAGCTCATACCAAAAACTAGGATTTTGCTTGATCCTTCAGGTTTCTATTAGCCTGGGAACTTAACATAAGGAAAAAAAGCAACGGAGAAAAAAATTAAGGCAAAGATCCATGAAGTCAGCCGGATGTAAGTCTTATACCCATATGATACAATTTCAATCAAGTTATCATTTATTAATAAATAAGAAAAAATCTATTAACAAATACATTGCAAATAAGGCCTATTTTTGGTCTCCCTATCTCTCAACAAAATTTGAACTCACATTGACCCAAGAAATGATCCGTGAAGTTCCGTGCCAATAAAGAGCCTAGATAAATTTATACTCCTTTTCTAGCTATAAAATATTTCATTGAACAAAGGGTAATTAGCAGAATATAAAACCCTTGCCACTAAAATCTCTTGCAATGGGTTTATGTTGTTTTTGTTTTATTCATTTAATATTCACTTAATGATCGTCTTTTGTACGCTGTAATCGGACAGTTTACAGCACAAATAAAATAAATACCATTATAACAGTAATAAAAGATTTCTTAAAGTAAGATAAATACCCACAAATACAGTAAAAAAAGATTTTTAACAGCAAAACAAATTTTGGAACGTAAAAAAAGAAAAAAAAAATTAGTTGCAAAAGCCAAAAAATATTAGTGTCCCTTTTTTTTAGTTAAAGTTGGGCTTTTTAAAGTTGCTACCTAGCACACAATACCATTTTTACCTTTTTCTGTTTACTTTCACAAGCCATTTCTTGGGAGGGGGAACTAGGGAATAGATCGCTTAAAATTTTTAATATTTGAATTCATTTGGGTGACAAAATTAGTTCAACATAAGGCATGAAACAGAGTTATTTTTCTGCATTCTTCTATCCTGTATTTAAAGAACAACATGAATCCAAAAGACTTAAATAATAACAAAGAGATACTAAGTCGTTTACAAAAATTTCTATCCCGTAGTTGTTCAATAATGTGTTTAATAATGGTTGTTCTTAATAATGGTTCCTTTCGTCCAGTTACTGAGCACTTTCTGGTCGCTCCATATCTGAGTTATCAGCTTAACCCAAACTGTCATGCAGTCGTGGACTGAAGTTTTCAGCAAATCAGATGTGATTCCATTTACTCTTGGCATTCATCCGTTCTTCAGCTTTCTGACGGCGGCTATGATTTATTCTGGAGACGATGGCTCTTCATTTACATCAAGATTTTTCATTAAACAATCGAAATTAATGTTAAAAATGACATAAGATTTATTTTTTTAATAATTAATAAGGCAGTTAATACATTGTTCTGATCCCCCAAAGACTCTTGAGTTTTAAAAGAGGGAGAATATTTATTAAATCAAAAACGTAAAAAAGAAAAAAAAATTAGTTACAAAAGCCAAAAAATATTAGTGTCCCTTTTTTTTTAGTTAAAGTTGGGCTTTTTAAAGTTGCTACCTAGCACACAATACCATTTTTACCTTTTTCTGTTTACTTTCACAAGCCATTTCTTGGGAAGGGGAACTAGGGAATAGATCGCTTAAAATTTTTAATATTTGAATTCATTTGGGTGACAAAATTAGTTCAACATAAGGCATGAAACAGAGTTATTTTTCTGCATTCTTCTATCCTGTATTTAAAGAACAACATGAATCCAAAAGACTTAAATAATAACAAAGAGATACTAAGTCGTTTACAAAAATTTCTATCCCGTAGTTGTTCAATAATGTTCTTAATAATGGTTGTTCTTAATAATGGTTCCTTTCGTCCAGTTACTGAGCACTTTCTGGTCGCTCCATATCTGAGTTATCAGCTTAACCCAAACTGTCATGCAGTCGTGGACTGAAGTTTTCAGCAAATCAGATGTGATTCCATTTACTCTTGGCATTCATCCGTTCTTCAGCTTTCTGACGGCGGCTATGATTTCTTCTGGAGACGATGCCTCTTCATTTACATCAAGATTTTTCATTAAATAATCGAAATTAATGTTAAAAATGACATAAGGTTTATTTTTTTAATAATTAATAAGGCAGTTAATTAATAAGGCAGTTAATATTAATAAGGAGTTATTTTTCTGCATTCTTCTATCCTGTATTTAAAGAACAACATGAATCCAAAAGACTTAAATAATAACAAAGAGATACTAAGTCGTTTACAAAAATTTCTTCTTGCATCCTTTTAAGAATTTCTTAATGGTCCATTAGTTAAAGAGTAACTTTGAGTTAGGAAACAAGGACACGGTTTGGCACTCCGCAAAGAAAATATGTTTGGGGACTAAATTTTTCCTAGTATTTCCAGAAATATAAATAATCATTTTACTACAAGCATCCATTTAATGCTATTTGGATAACATTCCATTACTAACCTTGAAATTCACTTAAGTAGAAAAACCAACTAAAAGCTATTTTTACTCAGTAGAAAGAAGAATCATGGGAATATTTGGTATGTTTCACTATCCCAACAAAAAAAGGGTTATTAGACATTTTAATCACAGTTGCATTTACATGAGCCAACAAAAAATTGTTATCAATGACAGCAAATAGAGTTCTCTAACAGTTTCAAACATTGTTAGGCAAAAGTTTTGATGGATTTTGAGCAAAAAATTCAAAGATTTGAAAACGAATTTAATTCTTGCAAGAATCTTCATAGTGGTGAAATAACATTTCTACGTTCTGTATTTTTGTATTGCATTCTTATCCTATTTAAAGTTCAATTGGTCTATTTTAAAAAGTTTGTTACATTTGAAGGTTTATTTTCAAGCTCCCGGATAAGAAAATATGTTTTTGCAAATAATCAGTAACAATTTTTTGAATTATTTTTCTTAAATTAGAATTAAAATTTTTTTTTGGATGCCGTTAATAACTAATCTAGAAACTTCCTTAAGTACGTTTCTCTATTCTGCCAGTTTGGCTTAAAGTTTGCCCTGGTGGATACTACCTCTTTCGCACACATGGAGGAGAAGTCGAAAATAAACATTTTGCCGTCTATAAACAATTTCTCTCCCCTCAGCTTTGCTTGGTGGCGCTTAGAAAGGGCATCATTCAAGACCAATTTCAAATGCTTGCGTGCTTCCCTTTGCCTTTGAGTGTAATCTGGAGCTGCCGATATTCCACTTCTCTTTAATAGAGGGTTATATCTCAAAATAATACCACGAATGTCAACTGAATTTAGTTTTAATACCCCTGTACCAGAAGGAATTCGAAACATATCTTTCACGTCATAGCGGGAAAGGCCTAAATTGGGTATGTACTTATTCAGAGTCTTAAGAATTTCTTCTTTCAGAGTAGTCGCTGCCATGTTAATGGGAGGAAAGTTATAGAGTACTGTAATTGACCTTCTAAGTTCTTCCTCTAAAGCATCTGAGCGTCGACAAGTTGCGCTTTAATACTTTCTCAATACCTCGATTTCCTTTTTCATCTCTTCATTAGCTTGTGCATTTCCTGCCAATTTCTCATTTATGGCAGCTAATTGGCTTTCAACTGAAGTAGCTTTAGTTAGAGCTTCAGGAAGCGTCTTTTCCAATGAATCAGTCAAGCGAGGCGTTAGGTCTAACTTGAAATTAACTTCTTCTAAAAACTGAGCGCTTGCTCCTCCTTAAATAGACCTATCAAGGGAAAATTTATTCTTAAGGGAATACCGGCAATAACCATTAACAAATGACCCCCGACGATTAACTCTTTTTTTCAAATTCTGGTATAACTCGTTTCTAACTCTTAATTTCAGTCTTTATTACGAACTTCAATCAATAACTACTATTGCAATCAAAAAGTCATTGGTAAAAGACATACCAGCATAGTATCTGATGATTACAAAATTGCTCAAAAAGAAGTTCTTTATCGTTATTCAATTAATGCAAGTTTCATCACCATGTATTTCACTTGAAATATTGTTCTTTTTTTAGATGATGTTCACCAGATGACCTCTGAATGAAAACATATTCTACCAATGCTCCAAATTTGGACCATTGAGGACCAGAAGTCACCTCCCACAAATTCTGGAGCAAAATATCGTTTAAATCGGTTTCTTTAGACAGAGGGGGTCGGGCCAGCGAGGGCCAGGGGTCAGCTCTTATAAGTTTTGGAATAAAATATCATGAATTTTTTGGGAGGGGGAGGGGGAGAAGATCGATCCATGGAAGGCGAGGAGTCAGCTCCCATAAGCTTTCAAATGAAATATCGTTAATACTTTTTTTGGCGGAGGGGGTCGAGCAGTAAAGGGCAAGAAGGCAGCTACAATGAGTTTTGGAATGAATATTTTTAATATTATTTTTGGGGAGGGGAGGGAGGTCTGTCCATGGAAGGCCAGGGGGTCAGCTCCCATAAATTTTGAAATAAAATATTCAGTTTTTTGAAGGGCTGGGCCATGGAGAGTCAAGGTCAACTCCCATACGTTTCGGAAAAAATATCATTAATGATTTGTTTGGGTAGGGGGTATCGGACCATGGAGAGCCGGCGGTAAGGTCCCACATTTTGGAAAAAAATATTGTTAATTTTTTTGTAGGGTAAGCTCGGACCGTAGAGGTTCGGGGGTCAGTTCCCAGAAGCCTTGGAATAAAATATTATTAATGCCTTTTTTTGGAAAAGGGAGTCAGGCCATGAGGGCGAGGGGTCATCTCCCATCAGTTTTGGAATAAATTGTCGTTAATTTATTTGCGGGGTAAGTTTGGGCCATAAAGATTCAAGGGTCAGTTCCCAGAAGCCTTGAATTAAAATGTTATTAAGCCTTTTTTGGGGAAAAGGGAGTCAGGCCATGGAGGGCCAGGAGTCATCTCCCATCAGTTTTGGAATAAAATATCGTTAATATTATTTCTTAGGGGGGAACGGGTGTTTTCGGGCCATGGAGGGTGAGGGGTCAACTCCCATAAGTTTCGAAATAAAATATAATTAAAATTAGAGGATATAATCCTAGAAATACTTGGAATCTTTTCCCCGTCCCGACACTAAAATGATTAGTAGTAATTGGACTAAAATATATTTTTCCATGAGGTACTAGAAAATTGATATCATCATTTGTGAACAAAATTCTCGAACAATTCGGAACATTGATAGATGGAGAAAATTGATGAAAAAATTTGAGTGTCAAATTCAAAAAAGTCTTCAGGTAGTGATGGTATAAGCCTTAAGACCTTCAAGCTTATTATGGTTTACCTCCTGCCATGCCTTGTTTACTTGATTAATTTAACACTGAAATCGGGAGAATTCCCGCAAAAACTTAAAGAGGCGCAAGTGTTTCCTATACACAAAACTGGCTCAAAGACCGATCTGACTAACTGGAGGACGATTTCTCTTCTGTCGGTTCTCTCGAAGTTGTACGAAAAGTCATGTATGACTTTATACACATTTAACAAAACATGATTTTTTAAGTGATAGTGAGTTTGGATTTAGAAAAGGCCAATCTACTGTTCATGCTATGAAGCATTTTCTTGATTTTCTGAATGCATCAATGGAAAAAGGTGAAATGATTTTATCGGTTTTTATAGATTTTAAAAAACGTTTGACAAGGTTGATTTTGAAACTTTAATTGATAGGCTAAGGTCACTTGGAGTCAAAGTAGTATTTGAAAGTGGTTTGATTGCTATTTGATAGGGAGGTCGATGCGCGTATGTTTTGATGATGTTATATCTAATAAATGTTTTATAAACTCTGGTGTTCCACAAGGTTCTGTTTTGGATCCTTTGTTATATCTTGTATATGTAGATACTATGCGGTTCTATGTTCTGGGTGATGTTAATACTTATTTTGCTGATGACATGGTATTGCCAGCTGCTGCATTAATACTGATGATCTTGTGGAGAAAATCAATCAAGCTTTAAATCGTCTTTTAATTTTTTACAAAGAATAGCCGTTTATCAGTGAATGTTTTAAAAACTCATTTTATTTTGTTTAGTCGGAAAGGTAGTCCAGTTGATTTAAGTGGAAAAATATTTCTTTGTAATAGGCTGTTGAAACAAGTTGCTGTGGTGAGATACCTTGGTTTCCAGCTTGATCAAAATCTGAGTTTGAGAGCACATAGTGATCCAGTGGCAGCTAAGGTATCTAGAGGGCTTGGTCTCATTCAATGTCTGAGAAATCAGTTACTTCGTTCTGCCGTTTTAGCTCTTAGTCATTCTATATGTCACGCCTTATATTTCTTATGGTTGTGTGATATGGACTGGTGGATTTTATAAAAATTTTGAACCTGTTCAGTTTTTTCAAAATAAAATTATTAGAGTATTAAAAATATGTCCATGGTGAAAATGATACAGTTAGTTGTTATAGGAAACTTATGATTCTTAATGTTAGCCAACTTCATGATTATCAACATGCTATTTTTGTATTTCAGAGTATTTATGGTTTGTCCCCTAAAATTTCTCGTCCAATGTTTACAAGGAATTCTTCATACCACAATTGTGAGACTAGAAATATGGATGATTTGGTATATGAGTGTCGCAGCTCTCAGAGGGCAAATCTTAGTCCCAGGTTTGCTGAACCAGTAGTATGGAATTCATTACCAACGAGTATAAGATTATCTGACAATGTTAGCCAGTTTATGAGTAGACTGAAGAACCACCTTCTGGGAAGAGATTAAGTAAATAATTTAAATGGGATGGCTTATTGTCTTGTTTTTTAAGTAGGATTTTTTCTCTCTCTCTCTTTCTCTATCTTCTTCTTCTTTATTTTCCTTTTGTTATCTTTTCTCACTTTTTTGTCTCATTTCATTTCGTTTTTTTGCTTTGTTAATGTTGTCAGTATTGTTGTTCATTGAATGTTTACCAGCCACTACTAACAAGTCTTTGACTTTCTAAAGTGGCTGATGTGGTTCTTTTGTATATTAATGGTATGTATAATAAAAGTTTCTTTATATCTCACTCTCTCTTAACTGAGCTCTAGAACTTCTGACTACCAGCCCAATGAGCCCCCTCCGAAGTGTATACGACGACCTGTTCTATAAAAACATTATATGTTTCCAGGGAAGAACTTACAACCCTTGCCTTAGAGGCTATTGGTGGCTCTCATCCTTAAAACATAATCTCTGAACCCTTTTACTACGCTAAATAAAATGGCTATCACATAATTTTGAATGGATGATTTTGGGAGAAATGATGGGCGAGGGGGAGGGTTGGCTGGCTGTCGTCAAATCTCTTCTGACTATGAAAAAGGGTACTACCCCTGTCAATTTCCAATCGAATGAGCCCCTTTCGAAGTTTCAACGACAACTCTTTCTATACGAAGTGCCCAGGTCTAACCAAAAAAATTAATACCACATTGTGCCAACATTGTTCTTTATTTACGCAGTGCTATTGCGCTGCCTATGATAATGCAGTGGATAGTGCCACCCTGAGAATTTCCAAGGTTCTCATTTTGAAATTCTAATACCATGTTCCTAGGGTACGGTGGCTGGGGGAGGGATAAGTAGAGGTTGGTTATGAAGACACTGATTATCTACTGTTAAAGGTAAAACAAAAATTTGTTAAATGATTTGGCTAATGGTGAGAACATTAGCTCTTGAGTTGACTACATCCGCCGGGAAGTCTATTCGGATATGGTGAAACGCCCGGCTCCAAATCAACTTGATTTTTCAAATAAGAGAAGGGAAACGACATGATTTCTCAAGGTATGTACGTGAGTCCGATGGTGTAATTTACATTGACACCCAACGAGGAGATCATCCTTGCAAGGATGTGTCCACTCATCATGTAAAAATAAAATCATATCAGACAAAGTGTATGTTTGTAGAGATAACGTAAGAGTTCTTCCCCTCGGTCACTATTTAGCTTCCAACCGAAACGTGCATGTCCACCATGGGAAAGTCTCGGTATGAGTAAACCACTTTAAAATTTCCCCTGGTGAGAGGTCGTTGAGGGGGCCTTCGTCCTGGCTTCGGGCTGTAGGGGGGTAGCTGTTTAATAAAATGGCTTAGAGCAGATATTTTATTGTTGTCTTTTTGTGCTATTTTGTAGCCTTGTGCATATATATATATATATATATATATATATATATATATATATATATATATATATATATATATATATATATATATATATATATATATATATATATATATATATATATATATATATATATATATATATATTACAGAATAAACTGTCTGATTTTGAATTAGTTGTTGTTCACCATTGAATAGAAACACAAATAGATTACGAAAAGTTTAAAACTCTTTCACAGCACTTCTCTGTGGGCCATCAATGAGTGGGAAAACCACGCTTTTCTTGCTTATTCCACGCTTATTCTGAAATAATTCAGATTCGTGGTGAAATACTGGTGGGAAATTCACAAAATATATACTGCTTCTATAGTGTTTGACAAAAGTCACATAGTAGGAAAAAGGCAATTGAACCATAAGTTACATTTATCAAAGTTTTGGATGTCGTATTCAATCCAACCGGACCTAACTTTTGTCTTATGATTGGCGAGGACAAAGCATATTCCATCTTAGTCTGTATATGTGAACTCTTGCCCTGAACTGCATTCATTGCTTTTATATGGACCAGCCTGAATTCCTGTTTCAACTTTGAATCTGAAGGCAATAACAGCAGCCAATGTTGAAATGCCTGATGCAATTAGGAAACTGGCTAGGCAATATCAAGCTATTGTCCGTGACCAGTCAAAGAAGAAAATTGGTCAATACAGAAACGAAAACATTTGGTTAAGGTGGAGAAGTTTTTTCACGCTTTTATCGCCAATGACTGCTGTTCTTTTTAGAATTATTTTTTTCTTCCTCAATCATAAGAACATAAACAATAACAAAACAATGTAAATTGACTGCAATTGATGAGGCTCTGTTTCCATTGCGAGCCCTTAAGGGCAATTTTATATATTTGTTAGTGATGATAGCACACCCGATGATCAAAAATGTTTAATTTTTCAAACAAATTTTCCTTACGTTGACAGAAAAACACCACATCAAATTAAACTCGTCAGTTTTGTGACTTCTGTACATAGGGAATTGTCACAGCGAAACAATACCATTTTAAAGTTACCTATGTCATTGGAAGAAACTTTAATGAAAATATTATATTTATTCCAGGGTTTGATTTATTAGGCTTATTGGATTTATTGGGAGCACAATAAAGGATTGTTATATTTTTGAATGAAAACGGTGGTTTTCAAATTGATGGAGCAACAAATTAAATCAGACTAGGTAACAACACTCAGAATCTCATTGATCTGATAACAGATTTTGTCTCTTATGATGAAAAACCTTTATCCTCGACACAAATGCCCTTAAATATTTACACATATCAAACTTTCCCAAGGCACTTATAGCTAATAGATAGATTTTAAAGCAATTAACACAGTAGGAAATTCAACAGCAGACGACGAAGACGAAAAAGATGACACTAAAACGTTGGTTTTGACGATCATAGCAGAAAGCATCTTGTCAACGTCAGTATGACGACGATAGCAGAAAGCATCTTGTCAGCGTCAGTATGCAAAAAGGTAGTGAACGTGGTGTTACTAGGCATTTAATTGCAAATGGCTGTAACTAAACTGCATTTCCATTTGACGTCTGTATTACACACTTCTTGTCTGTGACAGTTAGTCAGTGCTTTGTTAGTTTTAAAATTTTCGATTATCATCGATGTGATGGCATTGACGTTTATGCAATGAGATTGCATTGCGAGGTAGGGGCTCCCGTAAAATTTCCACTAGGTGCATAAATGTAGTGCAAAGCGAGAGTCTCAGCGTGAAAAGTTCTGGGTCACATCGGAGGAGGTAGGGTGGGGAATGGGCCATCCCAATCCAAGACTCCTATCCTCCAATCGTCACTACACTATTTGTAAACAATGAACTAGTTTTTATTCCGGCCTGATTGCATAAAAACACCACGCAAAAAATTTGATTGTATTCAAGAAACTCATAGCTTCGAGGTTTTAAACTGTATTTGGGGGAAGGGGGAGGAGGGGGTTCTTATTGCAGCTTTGGAATAGCAAGAGAGCACAGTTTCTACGTCACCGTTTTGAATATAACGTCAACCGTTTTGATATTACCAAATTTTTTTTTGGTAATATCAATACCAAAAAATAATTCGGACAGATTATGTCCATATAAACTTTGATGAATTATAAGTTGGCAGCGGAATCTCTACCAGCGGAATCATTACTCTAGCGCTTAACAGAAATATAAATAGACAGAGAAATTGACAGAATGAACCCAGAAAAATATAAGATTCTCTTTGGGTTTAAAACGACAGGTTTTCTTTTATTTCCAATACGGGACTAGATATGAGGACTACTGAACGTGTATGGCACAACAAAAAGATCAAAAAGTTTTGTAACCTTCCTAGCCTAAAAGATACAAAATCGATAACCAATCTATACATCCAATGTGTATCTATTAAATACAACTTGTAAAAACACTTAGTATTGCATAAAGTGTGCTTCTTTACGCTAATTTCAATCCGTTGAAGAACTCGTAAATCCTCAATGCTTGCAAGCGCAAATTAAGGCAACGTAAATGTGAAAAGTAGAGTGAAGAGATAATACCCCCCCCCCCTCCACTCTTGAAATCCCTCTTTAGTGAAATTGGATCTGAAATTGCGCTCATGAAGTTATATTTTACCAGACAAAATGCTCAAAAAAGCTTCCCGGAATAAAAATATATCCAAACATTGTTTTTTCCTATTTCTGCAGATACGTCCTTTTTTCCACTGGTGCAAGGAAATTTTGAATACTCTACCAGATATTCGTTTTCAGCACTTGTTTCTGTCCTAGATTATACATTCAAAACTTCTTTAGCTCGTCGAAGCCTGGTAACTATTATAGTAGTTTCGTTGCTTTTATAAAATTTAAAAGTACTTCACGAAAATCTTAGTGAAATGATAGGATGTTCGCTAAAACACTTATGTTTGGTTTTTTAAAGAATGATTTTAAGCTAAAATATTCTTTATATTTTTCTTTAAAGATGCTCTATGATATTAAAAAGCTAATTTTAAGTAGAGAGTAGAACCAAGTTCTGTGACAGTTCTGTAGATCCTAGTTTTTAGCTATTCTTCAGAAATGATTTCATTTATTTAACTTCTTGTCATAAATATTTCACTCTAGAAACTTTCTGGAAAATAAGAGGACATTCTTCAGAGCACATATGTACAGTTTTTC
Organism: Artemia franciscana; assembly: GCF_032884065.1. NCBI lineage: Eukaryota > Metazoa > Arthropoda > Branchiopoda > Anostraca > Artemiidae > Artemia > Artemia franciscana. Next base: position 55,451,783 of record NC_088869.1, on the reverse strand, counting down.
TACTAAACAAGTTTTAATTAAATTTTTCTTTCTGTTGTCCACTAAACTATTTCAACATGACGCCAGGGCAGCGTAAAGAAAACTGAATGTTCTTGTCAGGCTATTATGTTAATAACAATAAAATTGTTCATAGTGATTGCTCGTCTTTGTATCAGTCAACTGTCCAAACTAGTTTCATTTACATGGTTTGTGAGAGATGAAAAATTTAGCTATACTTTTAGCAAAGCAGACCCATTAGTCCTATGGCCAATAATTTAGTTTCAGGCCAATCATGCCCTTTAAAATTGTCTCAGTCAAAATGAAACGTTTTTGTATTCAATATACTGCGATATTCTTACTATTCAGCTTTATATGTAAAAACTTAAAAAAATTAAATTTTTACAAATGAAAGGTATAGCACCATTAAAACTTGAGTGGTTTTGACCCGTCTTTTCCAGAGCTAGAAGAAAGAGGTGACCCAGATATATATTTAACCACAATATAGCTTAGGAAGGCTGTCAGAGTAGTTGGTGCTAATTTAGAAATCATCTCTTCCTAGAATTTATACCATAGATATTTCCGAGTGGAAGAAAAATAACAGCATGGGTACCAGCTAAAAAATTTTCTTGTAAGAATCCCGTTATCTCAATTCATTACCGTTTAGAAGCGCCTATCTCTATACAATAATGAAGAACATCCATGTGTCAAATCATGTGATAAAAGTTTCAATAAACTACGTGATAGTTTTTCCTAGTTAAAACCTAGACTTGCAATGGTGACAGTTTGTGCTAGCCATTGAAAAATATCCCTTTAGGTTTGTCTTTGTGAGAGCATAAGAAACTGGTGGAAGTCTCCGGTGGTCTTTAGAACACCAACTGAGGTACTTGGAAAAAGAACAAAAGCCAGTCTGTGTATACCTATAGACAATCATTCTGTAGGTTTTTCTCTACGGCTTGTCTTAATCTGAAAATCTATTTCAAGAAACTTAAGGAGTCCCTGTGATGTATTTTTAGGATTTATTATAGGGATCTAAGAAGTCTTTAGTACTGGTTCTATAACCAGTACTAAAAGCTTCTAAGAAGTTCTTCTAAGAATTTTTCTTTTCTAAGAAGTTTTTAGCACTGGTTCTATAACCAGCACTAAAAGTTTCTTAAAAACTATTTAACCTATTAAATAAGTTAATTGTACCTAAAAAGGTAAACATAATAGGTCAGCGCACCTAAAACCTATTTAGGTACGACGGACAAGCTGGAATACGACATGCCTACACATCTCGCATTTCTGCTTGTTTTTTAAGGAAAACCTTGGAAAACCATGTTCGTTATTACAATAATAAAAAAAAAATCTAGTATGTTCCTATAACCACTTCAAATCTGTCAGTTAACAGTAAGAATGGAATTTGGCGACCTTCTAGCGACAAAGAAGCATTTTGTTATAAAAATATGTTTTTTCGGTATGTTCCAAATGGCTAGCAGAAAATTTACATTCTATTTTTCTAATATCAATTTTTATGTTTTTGACTTAGACCAAGGCAGTTGAATAATATATCAAGCTTTTACAATGGTCAACTATTAATACCGGACGGAAGTAATAACCATTAATTCCAAACTAAACAATTAATAATCATTAATTCCTTAGTTTGGAGGAAAAACCAAAGAAGCTAGCTAGAGGTCATTCATGCAACAGTTATCTGTCATTATAATTGAAGTTTACTCAACCACTTTGGAACGAGATTCCAGTTCTTTAATGCATAGGCTAACCTTCCCCGTCTGGGTGATTGGCATTTTGGTATCTAGTGTACAACAGTAGACTATGTGGATCCAGTTTGATACTAATAGGACACATCAAACAAGACACTTCCTGGTTGACATGTTTTGCGGCATCTGTTGTGGCCAGCATTAGCATATTTTACTTTTGCTGAAGAAACAAACCTCCACACAGTTAGAGACGAGTTCACCGTAAATCAAACAGAGGTTCTTATCTCTCTTGTCAAGTTAGAACTAGCTGATCAATTATCTTGTTACTTTTTTTTATATCGGAAACTGTGATACAAAAGACCTAGGATCCCATTTTCCCCTAACTGATTAAGGAATTTAATCATAGACCGGTGGAAAGGAATTCAGAAAAAATTTGACGGCTTTCTAAGAAGATGCTTGATTGAAGAAAGTCAAATTCCTAGATGTCATCCTTAAATTGGTTATATATGTCAAAGAAAGGAGTTCGTTCTATCTTCGGAATATTTAATTGCATTTTCTATTTGCTGTTTTTATAAGAAAACTTTTTGATAAAATGTGCTTGCAATAATAAGTAGCTTGTATGTACTACTCCAACCAAAAGCGTGCGATAAGCATGCACGACCTAGAGCTTGGTTGTTAACTTCTTCGGAAAAAAGTTTCCACAGGCCACATTTCTGCCTCAGATCATACATATGGGTCTAGATGTTTGCACTTCCTGGAAATTCACCCCTCCCCTTGTTAAAATTTCTCCTGAGAATTCCTCCCAGCAGGAAATTTTCCCGCCTCCCGGAGAATCCTCCCGCAGGTTATCCCTTTGAAAAATTTCCCTGGACAATTTCAAATGTTTATTGGAAGAAAAGTTAAAAGTTCTGCTCACCTCTTTAAATCAGAGGCAATGCAACAAGTATTTTGGCCATTATGGAGGCTGATCCTACGCCTGAGGCTCCAAAGATTATACCCCAAACTTCATTGCCTGTACCCTTAACATAACTAGCATATTTCAGACGGAACATTTCATTAGTATATTACAGACGGTACATACTTAATATTCAGTAATCCCATGATAATTCTATGGATAAATTTTGTATCTGGGTTGACTGAAACTGGTTTATATTATCAAACTTTTTCTTGACTGAGTCAATGTAAAGCGGGAATTTAAGTGTATCATAACAAAGGGTGTCAAAAATAAATTTTAATAGCATTGAAATAAATAAAATAGATGAAAAAATTAAAAAATGTCACTGTTTTTCAAAAAAAAATCACAAGTAACATATCCATACCATTTTCATTCTGTATTTTAAAGATATTCCAAGCAAATTTGTTTTGCTATTAGCTTGAAAAAATCATCTTGTGGTATTATTTTTGAAATGTGCACTTTTGTTATTGACCGGTGGAACATGAAAAATTGACAGTTATTACTGAAAAGTAAATTATTTTATGTTTGAGTAAGAGAAAAGCTTGTGGTGTACTATAATACGCCATTAGAATTTTTATGTAAATATATAGTATTATATGTACCATTATTTCAATAAGAATACTTCATTGATGCTTTGTTGTTTTCTATTTTTTATGCGGCTGCCCCCGTAGTAGTCTATGGCTGATCAATGACACTAGGTGGTTGGTATTACTCAAAATATATTGGTGTTTGAAATAAGATGAAAATAAGCAAATTCATTATTCAAAAATACGAAACATTTTCTTCAAAATGTTTTACTGCTTGAAATAAGGTGAGGAAATATGTGACATTGTTGCTCAAAATATATTACTTCTTGAAGTAAGATACATATAGGCAAATACATTATTCAAAATATTAAAGAGTTTTATCAAAATGTTTTGATGCCTGAGATTAAATGAGGAAATATGCAATCGTGTTCCTCAAAATGTATTGTTTCTTGAAGTAAGATAGAAATAAGCAAATGCATTATTCAAAATACATAATATTTTTATCAAGATGTTTTCCTGACAGAAATATGATCAGAAAATTAGCAAAAGTCTTGCTCAAAATGTATTATTTCTTGAAATAAGATTTTCTAGTTGCTGATTGAGTAGCAAAAAATTAATGAAAACCTGTTTTGAGTAAAACAATCTCAGCTAGTTGATCAATTCCGAGTGTTTTAGTTACTAACTGACTACAAGAAATTTAATTTAAAAACTTTTGAGCACAACAAAATCAACTAGTCGCAAATTCTGAGTGTTTTAACTGCTGACTGAATATCAAAAATTAAATAAAAGCACTGAAGAGTACAGCAGTAAACTCAGCTAGTTGATAAATTCCTTGTGTATTCGTTGCAGACTGAGTACCAAATTACTACTAAATATCTAATAAAAGCACAATTGACTACAATAAACTCAACTAGTTGGTAAATTCCGATTGTTTAAGTAGGATTGTTGTGCTCATAAGCGCTTTCATAAAATTTTTGGCACTCTGTTGGCAAGTAAAACACACGAAATCAATCAACTAGCTGAGTTTGTTGTACACAAAAGTGATTGTACTAAATTTTGGTAATCGGCTTGCAGCTAAAAAACACACGGAATTTATCAACTACCTGAATTTGGTGTGCTAAAATTGCTTTGTACATTTTTGATTTTCATTCAGCAATTTTTTCAGCAAAAGCCATTTCTGCAATTTTTTTTAATCAATAAGCAGCTAAAACACTCAGGATTTACCGACTAGCTGATTTATTTGTACTCAAAAGTACTTTTATTAGATTTTTGGTAATCAGCTGCAACTAAACCACACGGAATTCAGCAACTACGTGAGCTTGTTGTGCACAAAAGTGTTTTCCTTAAATTTTGGTAATCTATATGCAAGTAATAACCACGGAATTAATCAGCTAGCTGAGTTTCTTCTTCTCAAAAGTGCACTTATTAAATTATTAGTACTCAGCCTATAGCCAAAACGCATGGAATTTATTAACTAGCTGAATTTGTTGTGCTCAAAAGTGCTGTTATTAAACTTTTGATCTTCAGTCAGCAACTAAAATACTCGGAATTTACCAACTAGCTGAGTTTGCTGTACTCAAAAAACCTTTCATTAATTTCAGAATTTACTTTCAGAATTAACTTTCAGAATTTATGAACCGTCCTTTTTTTTTTACAAAAATCGTTTTTATTAAATTTTTGTTGCTCAGTCAGCATCAAAAACACTCGGAACTTACAAACTAGCTGCGTTTGTCGTACTCTAAAGTGCTTTTATCTATTTTTTTTTTATTCCCAGTCGTTAACTAAAACACTCGCAATTTATCAACTAGCTGAGTTGGTTGTACTCAAAGTGCGTTTAATAAATTTTTGGTACTCAGTCTGCTACTAAAACAAACGCAATTTATCAGCTATCTGAATGTTTTGGGCACAAAAATCTTTTATTAAATTGTAGTTCTCGGCCTGCCACGCAATTTATCAACTGGCTGAATTCGTTGTGCTCAATAGTGTTCTTATTAAATTTTTGATATTCAGTCAGCAACTAGAACACTCTGAATTTACCAGCTCCTTGAGTTTGCTGTACTCAAAAGTCCTTTTCTTAAATTTTATATGCTCAGCCAAGAACTATTAAATCTTGAAATTTATAAAGTAGCTGGTTTTTAACTCAAAAGCGTTTTTATTAAATTGTTGTTGTCAGCAACTAAATTGTCAGTCGCTAATTGTCAGCAACTAAAAGATTCAGAATTTACCAACTAGTTGAGTTTGTTGTAATCTAAAGTGCTTTTATTTAATTTTTTATTCCCAGTCCTTAACTAAAACACTCACAATTTACCATCTAGCTGAGTTTGTTCTACTCATAAGTGGATTTAATAAATTTTTGGTACTCGGCCTGCAACTAAAACACACAAAATTTATCAATTAGCCGAATTTGCTGTACACAAAAGCGCTTTTTATTAAATTCGAGTTCTAAGTCTGCCACAGAATTTATTAACTAGCTGAATTCGCTGTACTCAAAGTTCTTTTATTAAATTTTTGATATTCAGTCAGCAACTAAAACAGTCCTAAGTTACCAACTAGTTGGGTTTGCTGTACTCAAAAGTCCTTTCATTAAATTTTATGATACTCACCCAGGAATTATCAGCTTTCGGAATTTATGATCTAGTTGTTTTTTTTTGTACTCAAGAATGTCTAGCATTAAATTTTATTTTACTCAGTCAGCAACTGATACACGCGGCGCTTACCAACTAGCTGAGTTTGTTGTAGTCTAAAGTGGTTTTATTAAATAATCTGACCTCCAGTGGCTAATTAAAACACTCAAAATTTACCAACTAGCTGAGTTTGTTCTACTCATAAGTGCATTTAATAAATTTTTGGTGCTCAGCCTTCAACTAAAACACACGAAATTTATCAACTAGCCGAATTTGCTGTAAATAAAAGTACTTTTTTATTAAATTCTAGTTCTCAGCCTGCCATAGATTTTATCAGCTAGCTGAATTCGCTGTGCTCAAAAGTGCTTTTCTTAAATTTTTGATATTCAGTCAGCAACTAAAACAGTTCTAAGTTACCAATTAGTTGGGTTTGCTGTACTTAAAAGTCCTTTCATTAACTGTTATTATTCTCACCCAGGAACTATCAAATTTCAGAATTTATGAACTAGTTGGTTTTTTTTTTGTACTTAAGAGTGTCTTCATTAAATTTTGTTTTACTCATTAAGCATCTGAAACACGCGACCCTTACCAACTAGCTAAGTTTGTTGTACTCTAAAGCGGTTTTATTAAATTATCTGACCTCCAGTGGGTAACTAAAACACTCATAATTTACCAACTAGCTGAGTTTGTTCTACTCATAAGTGCATTTAATTAATTTTTGGTACTCTTCCTTCAACTAAAACACACGAAATTTATCAGCTAGCCGAATTTGCTTTACACAAAAGTGCTTTTTATTAGATCCTAGTTCTCAGCCTGCCACAGAATTTATCAACTAGCTGAATTCGTCGCGCTCAAAAGTGCTTTTCTTAAATTTTTGATATTCAGTCAGCGACTAAAACAGTCCTAAGTTACCAATTAGTTTGGTTTGCTATACTCAAGAGTCCTTTCATTAAATTTTATGATACTCTCCCAGGAATTATTAACTGTCGAAATTTATGAACTAGCTGGTTTTTTGTACTCAACAGTGTCTTCATTAAATTTAATTTTACTCAGTCAGCAACTGAAGCACGCGGAGTTTACCAACTAGCTGAGTTTGTTGTACCGTAAAGTGGTTTTATTAAATTATCTGACCTCCACTGGGTAACTAAAACACTCGGATGTTACCAACTAGCTGAGTTTTCTCTGCTCAAAACTTCATTTAATAAATTTTCGGTAATCAGCCTACAACTAAAACACACGAAGTCTAACAACTAGTTGAATTTGTTGTGCTGAAAAGTGTTTTTATTATTTTTTATATTCACTCAGCAACTAGAAACCTCTGAGTTTACCAACTACTTGAGTTTGCTGTACTCAAAAGTCCTTTTATTAAACTTTATGATACTCAGCCAAGAACTTAAAATTTTGCAAATTATGAAGTAGATGGTTTTTTACTCAAAAGCGTTTTCATTAAATAGTTGTTAATCAGTCAGCAACTAAAAGACTCGGAATTTACCAACCAGCTGAGTTTGTTGTACTCTAAAGTACTTTTTTTTAATTTTTTGATTCCCAGTCCTTAACTAAAACATTCACAATTTACCAACTAGCTGAGTTTGTTCTAGTCATAAGTGCATTAGTAAATTTTTGGTACTCAGCCTGCAACTAAAACAGACAAAATTTATCAACTAGCCGTATTTGCTGTACACAAAAGTGCTTTTCATTAAATTTTAGTTCTCAGCCTGCCACAGAATTTATCAACTAGCTGAATACGTTGTGCTCAAAAGCGCTTTTATTAAATTTTTGATATTCAGTCAGCAACTAAAACAGGCGTAAGTTACCAACTAGTTGGGGTTGCTGTACTAAAAAGTCCTTTCATTAAATTTTATGATACTCTCCCAGGAACTATTAACTTTCAGAATTTATGAACTAGTTGGTTTTTTGTACACAAGAGTGACCAAGTAGCTGAGTTTGTTGCACTCTAAAGTGGTTTTATTAAATTATCTGACCTCCAGTGGGTAAATAAAGCACTCATAATTTACCAACTAGCTGAGTTTGTTCAACTCATAAGTGTATTTAACAGATTTTTGGTACCCAGCCTGCAACTAAAAGAAACAAAGTTAATCAACTAGCCAAATTTGCTGTAAACAAAAGTGATTTTTATTAAATTCTAGTTCTCAGCCTTCCACAGAATTTATCAACTAGCTGAATTCGTTGTGCTCAAAAGTGCTTTTATTTAATTTTTCATATTCAGTCAGCAGCTAAAACAGTCCTAAGTTACCAATTAGTTGTGTTTGCTGTGCTCAAAAGTCCTTTCATTAAATTTTGTAATACTCACCCAGGAACTATTAACTGTCGGAATTTATGAACTAGCTTTTTTTGGTGCATAAGAGTGTTTTCCTTAAATTTCATTTTACTCAGTCAGCAACTGAAACACACAGAGTTTACCAGCTAGCTGAGTTTGTTGTACTCTAAAGTGGTTTTATAAAATTATCTGACCTCCAGTTGGTAACTAAAACAGTCGGAATTTACCAACTAGCTGAGTATTCTCTGCTCAAAAGTTCATTTAATAAACTTTTGGTACTCAGCCTGCAACTAAAACACACGAAATTTATCAACTAGCTGAGTTTGTTGTGCTAAAAAGTGTTTTCATGAAATATTTCTTACTCAGTCAGCAACTAACACCTCTGAATTTGCTAACTAGCTGAAAATTTTGAACTCAAAAGTGCTTTTAATAAGTTTTTGATACACAATCGTTAAGTAAAATATTCGGAATTTTTCATGTAGTTGAGTTTGCTGTACTCAAAAGTTCGTTTGTTAAAGTTTTGGCTCGGTCGGCATCTAAGACACTCAGAATTTACCAATAGCTGAGCTTGCTTTACTCAAATGTGATTTTTTAAATTTGTGAAATTCAGTCATCAACTAAAAAACCAAGAATTGATAAACTGCTCAAATTTGTTGTACTAATAAGTGGTTTTATTAAATTTTGTAAACCAAGTCGGTACCTAAAAGACACGGAATTTTTCAACTAGCAACAGTTTAACAAAAGCGCTTTTGAGTACAGCAAACTCAGCTAGTGTTGTACTCAAAAGTACATTTAAACATTTTGTTACTCAGTCAAGAACCAAAACCATCGTAATTTACCAACTAGCTGAGTTGTTTCTGCTCAAGAGTGCTTTCGCAAATTTTAATGTACAGTTAGAAACTAAAACACTAGGAATTTATCAGCTAGTTGAGTTTGTTGTACTCAAAAGTGCTTTAATTTAATTTTTTGTACTAAGTCAACAATTAAAATACTCGGTAAAATACAGAGTTTAAAAGACTCGGTAACTATAAATCTTCGAATTTACCAACTAGCTGAGTTTAATTTGCTCAAAAAAGCTTTTATTAAGTTTTTGGTTCACTCCCTGCAAGTTAAACACACGGAAATTATCAAATAGCTGAGTTTGTTGTAATCAAAAGTACTTTTATTAAAAATTTGATATTTAGTCGGCAGTTAAAACACCTGGAATTCACCAATTAGTTAGTGTTTTCAAAAAAAAGTGTTTTCACTAAATTTTTGGTTCTCAGTCAGCAACTAAAATACTCAGAATTTATTAACTAGTTGAGTTTGTTGTACTCAAAGGCGCTTTAACTAAATTTCTGTTCCTCAATCACCAAATAAATAATCTTATTTCAAGAAAAAATACATTTTAAGTAAGAATTTCGCATATTTTATCGTCTTATTTCAAGCAGTAAAAGATTTTGAAGAAAATAATATGAATTTTTGAATTTTGTATTTGCTTATTTCCCTCTTATTTCAAGAACAAATACATTTTGAGAGACATCATTGCATATTTCCCCACCGTATCTTGAGCAGCACTATCACATACTTCATCATCGCTTGTTTTCATCTTTTTATCAAGAAACAGCATGTTTTTTGAAACATCTTCACATATTTCCCTTCATCGTATTTCAAGCATCAAAATATTTTGGTGAAAATAATTCATATTTTAAATAATGCACCTGCTTATTTCCATCTTATTTTAAGAACCAATATTTTTTTTAGCAACACCATCGCATATTTCCTCATATTATCACAAGCAGCAAAACATTTTGATAAGACAATTTGATATTTGGTATAATACATTTTTTTATTTTCGTCCTGTTTCAAGAAATAATGCATTTTGACTATCACCATCGCATATTTGCTTGTCTTATTTCAAGCATTAAAACGTTTTGAGGAAAATATTTGGTATTTTTGAATCGCGTTTATTTGCACTTTTATAAATTTTTTTGTACTTTTTTTTACTTTTGTACTTTTTTGTGCTTATTTGTACTTTCGTTCGAGAAACAATACATTTTGTGTGACACCAATGAATATTTCCTCATCTTATCTTAAGCACCAAAACATATTGATTAAAATATTTGACATTTCGAATAATGCATTTGATTATTTCCGTCTTATTTCAAGAACCAATACAGTTTAAGCAACACTATCACATATTTCCTCATCTTATTTTAACCAGTAAAACACTTCGAAGAGAAATATTCTTTATTTATAAATAATATATACCTATTTCCATCTTATTTCAAGAAAACACACATTTTGAGCGACACCATTGCATATTTTCTCATCTCATTTCAAACAGTAAAAATTTTGAATTTTTTTTTTGTATTTTTGAAGAACCCATTTGCTTATTTCAATATTATTTCAAGAACCAATACATTTTGAGCAAAACCATCGCATAATAAACCAACTACTGTTAATGACCAACCATAGACTACCACGAGAGCGGCCGCATATAATGTTATAAATATAACAAAGTAATTCAATGAAGTATTCTTATTGAAATATTGGCACATACAATCCTATATATTTGCGTAAAAATTCATATTGCGTAATACAGTACTTCGAAAGTTTTTATCTTACTCAAAAATAATATAATTCATTTTCCAGTAATAACAGTCAATTTCTTCATGTTCTACAGTCACTTACAAAAGTCCACTTTCAAATATAATGTTAAAAGATGATGTTTTCAAGCTAATAGGAAAAGAAACTCACTTGTTATAATTTTAAAATACAAAATGAAAATTATATATAAATATAGTTTGTTTAGAAAAACAGTATTTGTTGTGACATTTTTTAAAAATATTTTGTCATTTTGTTTTTAAGCTTTTTTTTATTTCTATGTTATTAAAATTCTATTCTCGATACCTTTTAATATAGTACATCTAAAATCCCGGTTTATATTCTCTGATTAAAGTGAATTTTTGATAATATAAGGCGGTTTCTTTCGACTTACAGATAAAAATAATGATAATACAGAATACAGATAAAAACTGTATTCATAGAATTGTCAGGGGATTACTTAATTGTTAGTATATGCCCTCCAGAATACACTAATGAGATGTTCCATCTGTAATAGGCTAATGATATTTAGGGTATATGCAATGAGGTTTAGGGTATCATCTTTAGAGCCTCAAGCATAAGATTAGCCTCCAAAATGGCCATACTACTGCAATTGTAAAGCCTATAGTAAAGAGCCTAGGGGGTTCAACGTATTATTATTTAATTTTTTTTTCCTAGTGGCATTTCTTATGGAAGGGGTGGATGTTTAAACATCGGAGGGGGCTCATTTGATTGCCAATTAAAAGTTCTAGTGCTATTTTAAGAGTCAAAAGTGATCGGAGGGCAACAAGTCATATCCCACACAGTTTTTTTCCCGAAAGCATCCGATGAAAATTTTGAGACAGCCATTTTGTTCGAAATTGTTCTAAGGTCAAAGAACCATGCCTTGGGATTTGACAGTCCCCTTTCCAGCCTCGGGGCACAAGCTGTGAGCTATGCAAGTTGACAATTGTTAACATATAAAGTTTTTATGAGAAGGGAGGTGTGGAAAGCGGAGGCTATATGGGAAGCGCATAGAAAGAGGCTGGTTGCCTCCAGTCACTTTATACCGTAAAGCTCCCACCAGACCTATAAGTTAAAAGTCAAATTATCCTCCCACAAATTGTTTCAACAAACTCTTAAGTATGGTGAGAACAATAATAAGATTAATGAGAAATTAGTGCATGTGTTCTGGCATCCCAAAGGCCTTTAAATAGCTAAAAAATATTTCTAGGTTCTATTCCACACTCTATTGTTTAGTCTTAAAATTTTAGAGCATGAAGGTAGCCTGGAAAAAGATTTTTAATAATGATATTAACTTGGAAATAAAACATATATTAATTCTAAAAATAAGGGTTTTCGTTCCTGTAACTTTTATTGGTGTTATAATTTCATTTATTTTCTTGTTATTGCGTTTCAGGTTAAAAAAAGAAAAAATGCTGGAAAATTATGACATTTTGGTATTTAAAATTTCAAGTTTCCAGGTGGTATTAAAAAATATAATTTTTTAAGTTGTAGTTTATTTGGACGTTAGATTCTTTATCTCGTTATTATTCAGTCGTTTTTAAAACTTTTAATTTTAAAGCTAAGTATAGGCTTCTACAACGGTCAAGGTTTACTCAGAATAGCTCAGGTGTAATTACGGAGGAAAATTGTTATTGTCCCTCTTGATTTAGGATCACAAGTTCTTCGTTATAGACTCCCAGATACTTAATTAAATCGAAAAAACATCCAATATAATTTATGGCTTGCTATTACATGTATAATATTTCACTTTTATCTTTCCAAATATTAATAGCTCCTGTTACGAGAGGTGTATATTCTGGGGACAAGAGTCATTAATTATTTATTTTCTCTATAATGAAGGTTAGGGGAAGGTCATATTTTCAGTTTATGAACCTTAAAACATCAATTCTCCTGAAGATTTATTATTTGCTCCTGTTTTCTTAGCCTCTCTAGGAAATTTAATCGTTCTGAGAATCTTATTGGCCTATTATGACATCATTTCCCGGGAGGGCCAACAACCCTTTAATCAGCTTTTGAGAAATATCGAAAGTCATTCTTGAATAACACACCATAATTGACAATGTATCTATTATAGTATTGTATTTCGTGGTTTATCTCATTAAGCCAAAACGAAGAAGTATTCAGCAAGCGATCATTGATCAATTGCCCTTTCTATGACTAAATAATTTAGTTCGAAGAAACGACCCGTGATGTAAATACAGTGATTTTTTAAAACATTAGAAAAGAAGTAATTTATCTGTTAAATTTATGATATAGAATTATAAAATATACCCAAGTTTATAATATTTAAGATTACCAGAATGGGGATGTAGATCTGATTCATTTATTGGCCCTTTGCTAAAATTGAAGGAGTTGAGGTCTGAACCCTTTGTCGTAGCAGATATTTCAAACTCCTTGAAATTTATCAAAGCACTATAAAGAGAAAATAATTAAATTAGATTGTTTGAATTGGTCAATTTGGAGTTTTCAAAACTATAGGCAATGCATTTAAAAATTAAGAAAAATTGAACCCCAATTCCGAATGAAAAAGACCGCAATTAGTAGGCATGCAGTTCTTGGAAGTAATGGATGGAAAAATTGCAGATGAAAATCAACAAAAGACAATATATTCACCACTGGGCCCGGTATTTGGCCCGCGGCAGGTTTAACTATATTGATTCTTATTGTCGCTAGTCTGGATAAAACATAAAATCGCGAAGAAAGCAAGAAAATGAGGACAATAAACAGCCAGTGAAAAGTCGAAAAATTATACAAATACTTCGGTCAAAACCTCCGTTTGACCGTCCTCAGCGCAGAATAAAGCTGATAAATATATAATAAAAACCTTAAAACAAAACACACAGCTAAGACATGATGACCCTTTCAGAGTAACAGTGAAAGGGTAACTGCGTAGAAAACACAAGTCTAAATTGCATTTCACAAATTCATCTTACGTAAAGCACTCTTAAAGGCTAATTTCTTTCCGGGTAGATTATTATCAGAGATTCTATTTGATTCGACAGCATAATTTTGTGGATGTACGTGAAAACGATCAGAATTTAATAATTTTACTATAAATGGGACTCGGTGTATGGTTTTTTTTTTTTTTTTTTTTTTTTTTTTTTATATCTTAACTGCCTCCCTGAAAACTTGTATGGGACCTTAAACGGGGACTGTAATGGAGTTGTTATCAAATAAAATTAAATGGTGTGGATTGTCATACAAATGTGAATCCATGGCGGAATGGAAAATCTCAGGCCTTTGGCACAGCCCCATGACCTTATTGATTGAGCACCTATGTTCCGATAACCTCTCCCCTAATTGCTGTTGCGTTCTTCCAATATAAAAACAACCACAAGAACAGGGAATTCTATAAACTACACTACCCAGAATGGGGCTGGTTTTATCTTTGCTGCTGTTGAAAAAGCTCTATATTGTACTTGAATTTTTAAAGTTGGCATTAATTTTATGTTTTTTTTTAAGGATTCTTTTCAGTTTGTCGCTCAATTTTGGAATGTAGGGTAGAAGAGTAAAAAGTTTCTTATCATCCACCAATGTGACGATATCTATCGGGGTTTGTGGAGGTGATGCATTCTTTTCTTCATTTTTTTTCGTCTTTTGTCTATAATGCAGCGGTTTCCAATCTTTTTGCACTGGCACCCCTCTTAAAAAAATAGGTGCGCCCCCTTTAAAAAACAAACTGTTGTGTCCCGTTAATTTATCTAAACATAAAATATCATCGATACTCAACTGGTATTTTAGTTTATTTAATGGGCTACAAAATAATATACAAAATTATGAAAGAATATAATATATTTATTATAAGAAATATAATAATAAAACAAAAAAAGAATATATGATTAATACTACTACAACAAAAAAATTTAATGCGACATTGAGCTTGTTTTTCAGCACAAGTTTTTCAAACCATGGTATCATTGAAGAAATCACGGTTTTCAGTTCCTTTTCAATCATTAAGCGAGATTAATACTTTGTTTTTAAGAAAGCTATTGTAGAAAAACCAGTTTCACATAGGTAGGATGTTAAAAATGGCAATCAAATTTCTAAAACTTTGTTTGTCAAAGTAGAAAAATCGTTCTTTACTTGTAGCCATAACGTAACAATATTATTTTCATCTCGAAACATCTGCTTTAATGCGCTATCAACAGATAGCACATTTTCGATTCCCGCTCTGCTGTCGTAAGGCAAAAATCACCGTATTTTTCAATCACAAATGGGTTTCTAATCCATTCATATTTGGATATTGAAAGTACAACGAGAATGCTTCCATAGACGGGTTGAATGAATATTAATAAGAACTAAACTTTCTTCTCTTTCATCAGCAAGACATGTAATTTAAAAATTGGGAAACATGTTAAAGTTATTATTTTTCAAAATTATTATCCACAGATCCAATATGTTCATAAATAAAGTAATCTTGTTTTTCTGTTTAAAAGCATGAATTTGAGCCCCTTGCATTGATTTATTTAAAATACTGAGTCTTTGAAAAATATCAACTAATGTCGCAAGTTTTCAAGGAATTTCGTGTCATAAAACAAGTGCGATTCATCTCTATTATTATCAATAAGAAATATGGCGATCTCGTCTTTCAGCTCAAACACCCTTTGAAGAACTTTGGCATGAGAAAGCCAACGTGCCTCGCAATAGTATAGAAGTGATTAATATTCTGAACCCATGTCATCACACAATGATGCGAAAAGCCTTCCTCTTCGCGGGCTATTTTTGATAAAATTTACAACTCTTGTAATAACTTCAAATACTGTTAGTAGATCTTCACCCATATCTCTTGAAACAAGTGATTGTCGATGAATCATGCAATGTTTCCGAACTGCACGAGGTTCTACCATTCGAACTAGTGCCTGTAGACTAGCATTTTTTCCTGCCGTAGATGGAGCTCCATCTGTGCGTAGTCCAACATAGTTCTCCCACAGAATAAAATTTTCATTAAAAAAAGATTATCAACAATTTTAAAAAGTTCCCTTGCTGCAGTAATGCATTCAATAGGTTTACAGAATAACATGTCTTCTCTAACATCAGTTTCCGCAACACATCTCACGTATTTTATTAAGTGTGCATCCTTAAGAACATCGGTAGCCTCATCTACTTTCAATGCGAAAGAAGACAGTTTTACTTTTTATAGTAATTGATCGCGAAAATATTCAGATGTATTGGATATTTGTCTCCCCACCGTATTATCTGTGAGTGGAATGAATTTAAGTTGATCAGCATATGATTCACTGAGCATCATTTCTATCATGTCAATAACTGTAGGTAGGACCAAAGTTTCTATTGAATTTTTTTTGCATTTAGTAATTCTATAAGGACCTTTATATGACGCAAGCAATGTTTTTTGTGTTACAGACATGGTCTCTGAAAACAATTCTTGTTGTTTATTTAAATTTTCTAATTTTCTTGGGAAAATTTTTCTTGTCTTGCCAACGTGATGTGCATCTACTTTTTCAAGGTGTCGTATTAATTTATTTGGTTTCATGCTGTCTGAGGCCAAAGTATTAATACAAAGCAAACACAATGGTCGTTCTTGGTCATTAATAACTTTAATCGAAGCGAAGTGTTTCATTCTATATATTAAATAAAAAAACAGTTTTTTTTTAAAACTGAAATTAAGGAGCGAAATTAAAACTTAAAACGAACAGAAATTATACCGTATATGAAAGGGGCTGTTCCTTCCTCAAGGCCCCGCCCTTTACGCTAAAGTTTCATTCTTTATCTCCACTCTACTTTTTTAAACAATAAAAAACTTTAGCGTAAAGAGCGGGGCGTTGAGGAGGGCACAGCTCCTTTCATATACGGAGTAATTTCTGTTTGTTTTAGTTTTAATGTCACTCCTTACTTTCAGTTAAAAAAAACTTTTTTTTTTATTTAGTTTCTGAACGTCTTTGAATCAATGCATGTTTTGATAAAGCTTAAATTTTGTCCCAGTTCCTTAAGAATGACCCCTGAATCACAAAGGCCGTAGAATAAATTGTTGAAATTAATAAGATTACTTTAGCGTAATGAGCGAGGTATTAGGAGGAGGTGAACCCCTCATGTGCGTAATAATTTCGGTTCGTTTTAAGCTTTAATGTTGCTCCTTACTTTCAGTTGAAGAAACTTTTTATATTTATTTTTCGATTGCTCTTTAAAAAATACTAAGAAATCCTGCGCCCTACATGGAAATTATCTACCCCCAAGACAAATTCCTTCATGGAAATTTTCCCCTGCATAACCCCCTCCCCTCACCCCCTAACCAAAAAAATTCCCTTGAAAGTGTCTGTACGGTTCCCAATAAACATTACTATGTGCAAAAACTGGTCAAAGATTGCAACTTGCATTCCCTCCCACGGGGACTGTGGGGGAGTAAGTCGTCCCAAAGACATAGTATTTAGGTGTTTTGACTATGCTAAATAAAATGACTATTTCAGAATTTTGACCCGGTGACTTGATTCGGTGAATATAATTCTATATCATAAATTTAACAGATAAATTACTTCTTTTCTAATGTTTTAAAAATCACTGTATTTACATCACGGGTCGTTTCTTCCAACTAAATTATTTAGTCATAGAAAGCGCAATTGATCAATGATCGCTTGCTGAATACTTTTTCGTTTTGGCTTAATGAGATAAACCACAAAATACAATACTATAATAGATACATTGTCAATTATGGTGTGTTATTCAAGAATGACTTTCGATTTTTCTCAAAAGCTGATTAAAGGGTTGTTCGCCCTCCCGGGAAATGATGTCATAATAGGCCAATAAGATTCTCAGAACGATTAAATTTCCTAGAGATGCTAAGAAAACAGGAGCAAATAATAAATCTTCAGGAGAATTGATGTTTTAAGGTTCATAAACTGAAAATATGACCTTCCCCTAACCTTCATTATAGAGAAAATAAATAATTAATGACTCTTGTCCCCAGAATATACACCTCTCGTAACAGGAGCTATTAATATTTGGAAAGATAAAAGTGAAATATTATACATGTAACAGCAAGCCATAAATTATATTGGATATTTTTTCGATTTAATTAAGTATCTGGGAGTCTATAACGAAGAACTTGTGATCCTAAATCAAGAGGGGCAATAACAATTTTCGTCCGTAATTACACCTGAGCTATTTTGAGTAACCCTTGACCGTTGTAAGAAGCCTATACTTAGCTTTTAAAATTAAAAGTTCTAAAAACGACCGAATAATAACGAGATAAAGAATCTAACGTCCAAATAAACTACAACTTAAAAAACTATATTTTTAATACCACCTGGAAACTTGAAATTTTAAATACCAAAATGTCATAATTTTCCTGCATTTTTTCTTTTTTTAACCTGAAACGCAATAACAAGAAAATAAATGAAATTATAACACCAATCAAGGTTACAGGAGCGAAAACCCTTATTTTTAGAATTAATATATGTTTTATTTCCAAGTTAATATCACTATTAAAAATCTTTTTCCAGGTTACCCTCATGCTTTAAAATTTTAAGACTAAACAATAGAGTGTAGAATAGAACCTAGATATATTTTTTAGGTATTTAAAGGCCTTTGGGATGCCAGAACACATGCACTAATCTATATATAAGTTGTCTGTGTGTGTGTGTTTCGAGTGACGTCATGTTTGTGTGTCGACTGACTTCATGTTTGTTGATTGACGAAATTACACACCAGGACATCGGGACACAAATGACGACCGGGACATCGGGACATCTATCTATATATATAAAAATAAGTTGTTTGTGTGTCTGTGTGTCGAGTGACGTCATGTTTGTGTGTCGACTGACGTCATGTTTGTTGATTGACGAAATTACACACCGGGACATCGGGACACAAATTTCGACCGGGACACCCGGACATAGGGAATATAAATGACGACCTGGACACTCAAAGAGAAAGCGACTGGGACACAAGGAATGTTCGATTATCAATACTGTTTTTCTTAACAAAACTAAATTTATATATAATTTTCATTTTGTATTTTAAAATTATAACAAGTGAGTTTCTTTTCCTATTAGCTTGAAAACACCATCTTTTAACATTATATTTGAAAGTGGACTTTTGTAAGTGAATGCAGAACATGAAGAAATTGACTGTTATTACTGGAAAATGAATTATATTATTTTTGAGTAAGATAAAAACTTCTGAAGATAAAAACAAGTTAATTTTTACACAAATATATAGGATTGTATGTGCCAATATTTCAATAAGAATACTTCATTGAATTACTTTGTTATATTTATAACATTATATGCGGCCGCTCTTGTGGTAGTCTATGGTTGGTCATTAACAGTAGTTGGTTTATTATGCGATGGGTTTGCTCAAAATATGTTGGTTCTTGAAATAATATTGAAATAAGCAAATGGGTTCTTCAAAAATACAAAATATTTTCTTCAAAATGTTTTACTGTTTGAAATGAGATGAGAAAATATGCAATGATGTCGCTCAAAATGTGTGGTTTCTTGAAATAAGATGGAAATAGGTAAATATATTTTTTATAAATAAAGAATATTTTTCTTCGAAGTGTTTTACTGGTTAAAATAAGATGAGGAAATATGTGGTAGTGTTGCTTAAACTGTATTGGTTCTTGAAATAAGACGGAAATAATCCAATGCATTATTCGAAATGTCAAATATTTTAATCAATATGTTTTGGTGCTTAAGATAAGATGAGGAAATATTCATTGGCGTCACACAAAATGTATTGTTTCTTGAACGAAAGTAAAAATAACCACAAAAAAGTACAAAAGTAAAAAAAAAGTAGAAAAAGAAAAATATAAAAGTGCAAATAAACACGATTCAAAAATACCAAATATTTTCCTCAAAACGTTTTAATGCTTGAAATAAGACAAGCAAATATGCCATGGTGATATTCAAAATGCATTATTTCTTGAAACAGGACGAAAATAAAAAAATGTATTATTCCAAATATCAAATTTTCTTATCAAAATGTTTTGCTGCTTGTGATAATATGAGGAAATCTGCGATGGTGTTGCTAAAAAAAAATATTGGTTCTTAAAATAAGATGGAAATAAGCAGGTGCATTATTTAAAATATTAATTATTTTCACCAAAATATTTTGATGCTTGAAATAAGATGAAGGGAAATATGTGAAGATGTTTCTAAAAACATGCTGTTTCTTGATAAAAGATGAAAACAAGCTAATGCATAATTAAAAAATACCAAAGAATTTCTTGAAAATGATTTACTGCTTAAAATAAGATGATGAAATATGTGATAGTGTTGCTCAAGATACGGTGGGGAAATATACAATGATGTCTCTCAAAATGTATTTGTTCTTGAAATAAGAGGGAAATAAGCAAATAAAAAATTCAAAAATTCAAATTATTTTCTTCAAAATCTTTTACTGCTTGAAATAAGACGATAAAATATACGAAGTTCTTACTCAAAATGTATTTTTTCTTAAAATAAGATTTTTTATTTGGTAATTGAGGAACAGAAATTTAGTTACAACACTCTTAAGTACAGCAAAATTAACTAATTGGCGAATTCCAAATGTATTAACTGCCGACTAAATATCAAATTTTAATAAAAGCATTTTTGACTAAAAAATATAATTTTTTAAATGTTTAAATTGTACTTCGACCATCTCGGGACATGATTTTCTCTATTAGTGGTACTCCACCAAAAGTCATTCTCATGATTCTTTGGTCAAAATCTAGCCCACCAAAAGATTCCCACGCTGGGTGTTGAAGATTCAGCAATCGAAAGTTTAAATTTGCATGAATAATCGAAATACTGTGTTTGTATGTGCCGTATCTACATTTAATTAGATGCTTTACATACTGTATTTCTACTGTATGGTTTTAATACTATAATAACATTCCAGATCCTATTTTGCGACTTAAGTTGATTCTTTCTTTGGTCTAAGCTATATTCAAGGGTAATGGCATAACATTTTGGGTTTTGATAAAAGTAACACAAATATATTATGTACATAACTTATAGTAGGTATGATAAGAAGAGAGAAATCCAGTTAAAAATGTGTGTAATATTTCCAATGTTCCTCTGTTATATAGTAGGAATAGGGAAGGAGCTAGTTTTTTTTAGAGGACCTTCCATCATGAGAAACATTTGGGAAGGAGGGGGATCTCAAAGCCATATTTGTGGACGTGCTTATTAAGAAAATTTATTACGCAATTTTCCATCTAATTTAAATATATGTTGCTAAAAACAAATTCATTTCTGCTTCCTCTTAGAGTGTCTGCAGCCGTGAACAACCTTGGAAGATGCTTCAGTGAAACTAAATTTATTTTACTTGTCCTGTTTGGGGAATTGCATCATGAAAGTAAATCTCATTATAAGGTTGAAAGGACTTAGAACAGAACATTCAAGTTGACAAGTTCCTCTTTCACTTTTCTAGAGAAAATATTATTAAGGTCTAGTGCACTTTGTATACAAAAAGGCTTTTACTATCGGTTATTTCTATTTTTCAGAGATATTGAATATATTTTCATCAAAAGTTTGAAAATATTTGCACATCACAAAAAAAGAAAAAAGCCATAAATTAAAAAAATGTCACAAGCTGGCGGCATATCACCTTATACTTGGAGGAAGTGGAACAAGTATCATTCTTTACGTGAAAAAATGAAATGAATAAGCCTTATAATATTTTTGTATATTGTATGATACTTTCAATAAAAAAAAGTAGCACAACGTTAGGGTAAAGAGTTAGTCGTTTAGGGTGGTGGAAGCTTCATTTTATAGGGTAATTCTGTTTTGTTTTATATTTTAACATTAGCCTCTACTCTGACCCATTAAAAAATATCCAAGAAAATACAAGATTTGCTTAAAATTTACAGCGAACTGATTTTTATTCTTCCTTCCGATTGGAGCAAAAAGTATAAATTAAGTCAAACAGAAAACGAACTAACACGATCACGTTTAAAAAAATGAAACCTAAAACGACTAAAAATTAAAGAGATACATATTTCAAACTAAATACTATTTTCAGATTTTACAAGAGGTGTAAGCTTCTATTATAAATGTTACTATGGATGAGTTAATGAAAGCTATACCGAAAAAAATTAAGAAAGTGCTCAGGTTAAGCGCAAAACAAACACAAATTATTGTAAGTAAATGTGGAGCTACTATCCTTCAAACATCTACAGACTATATCAAGAGCCATTTAAAGGAAGGGGTACAAGAGCATGGTGCCCCAGGTTGCGTGGCTGGTGAGTGGGCCGTGGATGGGCATGCCCACTTTTCTCACTAAAATGTTTACTTTGATTTGACTTTTTTTGCTTATATTTGAGTCAGAAGTGGGCGCTGTCTTGCTCAGAATGCTCAAACTTAAAGGAGCTTTTTATTATACATGTTACTATATTAACATATTTTTGGAAATAGTTTAAAATTATTTTATTTCATTCTTAAATCATCGATGTTTCATTATTGAAAACGGAGTTTCGTAGTTATATAATTTTAGAAATATATGCAGTGTCTGCAACTTTTCTGCATAAAAGCGAATTCGTTGGATTTAAACCATAATGTTTTGGCCAAATTTGAATATTCAGGCAAAATCTTCGATTAATCATTGTCTGTTCGATAATTTTTGGTTCGAAATGATTATTCAAGAGAATTTAAATTTAATGGAAGCAAGGTTTTTGCGGAAAATAGCTTATGTATAATATTTAGAATTCTGGCTCCAAACATCCTGGTCCCCTTCCGTGGATGCTTTGAATAATTACACATTCTAATCTATTATTTTATCTTGTATTCTGTCATATTGTAATTTTTAAGTTTTTTTTTTAGTAAATGCATTTTTAGATTATTTATAAAAGATTATTTCCTAAAAAGACTTTTGGGCATCATGAACCATTGCAGCAAATTCTGTTACCCAAATTGATTGTGTCATTTGAGGTAACAATGGCGCTGTCTATAAGCCCTGTAAGTTTCAAGCAGATAAGTAAAGAAAAAGGTAAAGAATACGGCATTAGACTTTACAGTCCCTACCGGCAGCGCTGATCTCCGTTTCTTGGCTCTTCAGCCAGGAAGTGCAATGGGGGGTTGGGGGTCAACCATCCTGTGCTTTCGCATAACCTTACTGTTTACCTTCACCAGATTTCTCCAGGTACCCATTTAGAGCTGGGTCGACTCTGGCTAAGCTTACAGAGTCACATCACTGACCCCCGTCCCAACTAAATAATTGGGTACGCTAGGATTCGAACCCTCGCCTTCTCAGACAAAGGGTCCTGAATCCAGCGCACTAATCCACTCGGCCAGGACGGCTCATAGGTAAAAACAAAATGTTTATTTGCTTCACAAACTGATGCAGCCAAATTTAATTTTAAATTTGTTGTCCTAATTGAGTTTGAGGCTGATCAGAAAAAAAAACTTTGGACCTATTCTGGTATGCTTTAAGTCGCCACAAGCCAGAACATACTTATTATGAGGGTCAGCGGAAATAAACATCGATGGGGGCGAAAAATTTTTAAAATTGGCTTGTGGCGACTTAGAGCATATTTATTCAGGACCCTTTGTCTGAGAGGGCGAGGGTTCGAATCCTAGCGTACCCAATTATTTAGTTGGGACGGGGGTCAGTGATGTGACTCTGTAAGCTTAGCCAGAGTCGACCCAGCTCTAAATGGGTACCTGGAGAAATCTGGTGAAGGTAAACAGTAAGGTTATGCGAAAGCACAGGATGGTTGACCCCCAACCCCCCATTGCACTTCCTGGCTGAAAAGCCAAGAAACGGAGATCAGCACTGCCGGTAGGGACTGTGAAGTCTAATGCCGTATCCTTTACCTTTTTCTTTACCTATCTGCTTGAAACTTACAGGGCTTATAGACAGCGCCAATGTGACCTCAAATGACACAATCAATTTGGGTAACAGAATTTGCTGCAATGGTTCATGATGCCCAAAAGTTTTTTTAGGAAATAATCTTTTATAAATAATCTAAAAATGCATTTACTAAAAAAAAAACTTAAAAATTACAATATGACAGAATACAAGATAAAATGATAGATTAGAATGCGTAGTTATTCAAAGCATCCACAGAAGGGGGCTAGGATGTTTAGAGCCAGAATTCTGAATATTATACATAAGCTATTAGCCGCAAAAACCTTGCTTCCATCAAATCTAAATTCTCTTGCATAATCATTTCGAACCAAAAATTATCGAACGGACTACGATTAATCGAAAATTTTGCCTGAATATTCAAATTTGGTCAAAACATTATGGTTTAAATCCAACGAATTCGCTTTTATGCAGAAAAGTTGCAGACACTGCATATATTTCTAAAATTATAGAATTACGAAATTACGATTTCAATAATAAAACTTCGATGATTTGAGAATAAAATAAAATAATTTTAAACTATTTCCAAAAAACATATTAATATAGTAACATGTATAATAAAAAGCTCCTGTAAGTTTGAGAATTCTGAGCAAGACAGCGCCCACTTCTGACGCAAATATAAGCAATAGAAAGTCAAATCAAAGTAAACAATTTAGTGAGAAAAGTGGGCATGCCCATCCACGGCCCACTCACCAGCCACGCAACCTGGGGCACTATGCTCTTATACCCCTTCCTTTAAATGGCTCTTGATATAGTCTGTAGATATTTGAAGGATAGTAGCTCCACATTTACTTACAATAATTTGTGTTTGTTTTGCGCTTAGCCTGAACACTTTCTTAATTGTTTTCGGTGTAGCTTTCATTAACTCATGCATAGTAACACTTATAATGGAAGTTTGCACCTCTTGTAAAATCTGAAAATTGTATTTAGTTTGAAATATGTATCTCTTTAATTTCTAGTCGTTTTACTCGTAATCGTGTTAGTTCGTTTTCTATTTGACTTAATTTATACTTTTTGCTCCAATCGGAAGGAAGAATAAAAATCAGTTCGCTGTAAATTTTAAGCAAATCTTGTATTTTCTTGGATATTTTTTAATGGGTCAGAGTAGAGACTAATGTTAAAATATAAACAAAACAGAATTGCCCTATAAAATGAAGTTTCCACCACCCTAAACGACTAACTGTTTACCCTAACGTTTTGCTACTTTTTTCTATTGAAAGTATCAAGAATATAAAAAATATTATAAGGCCTATTCATTTCGTTTTTTCACATAAAGAATGATACTTGTTCCACCTCCTCCAAGTATAAGGTGATACGCCGCCAGCTCGTGACATTTTTTTATCTTATGGCTTTTTTCTTTTTTTGTGATGTGCAAATATTTTCAAACTTTTGATGAAAATATATTCAATATCTCTGAAAAATAGAAATAACCGATAGTAAAAGCCTTTTTGTATACAAAGTGCACTAGACCTTAATAATATTTTCTCTAGAAAAGTGAAAGAGGAACTTGTCAACTTGGATGTTCTGTTCTAAGTCCTTTCAACCTTATAATGAAATTTACTTTCATGATGCAATTCCCCAAACAGGACAAGTAAAAATAAATTTAGTTTCAGTGAAGCATGTTCCAAGGTTGTTCACGGCTGCAGACACTCTATGAGGAAGCAGAAATGAATTTTTTTTTAGCAGCATATATTTAAATTAGATGGAAAATTGCGTAACAAATTTTCTTAATAAGCACGTCCACAAATATGGCTTTGTGATCCCCCTCCTTCCCAAATGTTTCTCATGATCGAAGATCCTCTAGTAAAAAAAACTAGTTCCTTCCCTATTCCTATTATATAACAGAGGAACATCGGAAATATTAAACACACTTTTAACTGGATTTCTCTCATCTTATCATACCTACTATAAGTTATGTACATAATATATTTGTGTTACTTTTTTCAAAACCCAAATGTTATGCCATTACCCTTAAATATAGCTTAGACCGAAGACAGAATCAACTTAAGTCGCAAAATAGGACCTGGAATGTTATTATAGTATTAAAACTATACCGTAGAAATACAGTATGTAAAACATCTAATTAAATGTAGATACGGCACATACAAACACAGTATTTCGATTATTCATGCAAACTTAAACTTTCGATTGTTGAATCTTGAACACCCAGGGTGGGAATCTTTTGGTGGGCTAGATTTTGACCAAAGAACCATGAGAATGACTTTTGGTGGAGTACCACTGATAGAGAAAATCATGTCCCGAGATGGTCGAAGTACAATTTAAACATTTAAAAAATTATATTTTTCTGACCCTTGGTTACAGATAAACGAGCAAACGCTCAAGCCCTATCAGCATTTTTCTATGGCTCAGGTTTACTTTAACTGGACTTGAACAATGTAGTAGGACATAAGGGTTCACTCCAACGACGCCCTTGGATTGTATTTCAAACTGCCATAGCCATTTTTTTCCGCCACAACTTTTCAATAGTTTCCCCATTTTTTTGCGAAGAGAGTCGACCCTGATTTTTGTTGGACAAATCGTCAAGATTATTTCTGGTCTGCTGGTTTGTTCAGTAATTTCAGCAGAAAACTGCCTAGAAAATGTATGACAAACCGTTTTATTTTACTTCTAAACATAGGATGTTCGGATCATTTCGTTTCTAAAGCATAGAATAGGGGAATCTATCGCCCTTCTGTAATTTGAAAAGAATATTCGATATCTTCTCTTTGTTCTTCTTGATTGTTCCGAGGTTCAAGGGTTCTTTTAATATAACCAAAATATACAAAATATTAGGTAACTCAAGGCTGAGAGTATAGCTCGAATGCAATTGAGCTACCTTTAAACAACAGAGGTAGTATACCGAGGTAGGTATATCGTAAGAAACCCAAGAACTTTCCAAGTTCAGCTAATATAGGCCTATACCAGCTATACACCCTTGAAGTAGCCAGCGAGGCTTAAAATTATTCGAGTTTGAAGAAGAGCTTTGTCAGTTTGGGTTTTGGCTTTGATCAGTTGGAAATTTTTATTTAAAATGGTTTAAATTCAATTGAAAATGGGATAAATTGATGGAATGATGTAAGTGGGGTCTAGAGCCCATGTTTACATTGTGAAAAGGCATACAAATTAGACTAAATTTGATTTCCATGAACCTATTTTCATGTGAAATATAGGGATTGAAAACGTTCAAAATGTGCAATAATCGGTGTTAAAATGATGTAAAATGGACTGAAAATGACATAAATTGATGGGGTAATCTAGATGAGGCAGAGTATACATTTTCTATACTAGTGTTGGGACCCAAACTCATGGGCAAGCCCAGTAATGGAAAACAGAAGCGCTCAGGACCATTGCATTACTAAAGTGATACCTGACCGGTTGTAGTCATAAAAAATTATCAATAATCAATAATTCGCTCGAAAACATTAAAGAACAAAAAGATCCCTTCCAATTGTATATTATAATCCATATCAAAACTCCGTTTATTAGACATCATGTTACTCTAAACTCACTACAATTATTGAGCCAACATACTTGACAAAACGAAACTCAGATTATAATACATCTAGAAACTTCCTCATCAACCGAAAATTTAGATAATATCATATATGTATAGGACTCTTGTTATATTAATTGAATGGTTTCACCGAGAACATATCATTTCTGGAAAATTATAAGACTTTCTTTAGAAGTTTTTAGCTGGATACAATAGACTATCAACTTAAATACCACATTGTAATATGGCTGCGCTTGTATTTATTGAAGAGATATGAAGGATTGGTAACTCCGTCAGTACATCGCGATAGGGTGACGCTTGTATTTGTTACTATCATACTACTACTGACCTTTGTGGTAAATAAAAAAGCCCAGGTGGTGCAGAACAAATCCTCTCAGAAACAAACCCAACTGAAATGCAGGAATCGTAAGTGTACAAAACACGAATTGCTGAAATTTACATATCTTGGCTTAAATTCAGATTGAGGATAAGACATACAAAACCTATTTGAATAAAAGTGTAAAAGGTAAAACGCGCTAGTAGAAAACTATAATAACTATAAAACTGACAATGAAAAAGAATGTTTCAACTTTTGTAATAAAACTAATTTCTCTTGCCACCTATGAGGAATATATTAATTATTCTCAAATTAACTCGATAATTCATCAAAAACAACTCCAAGATGTTTTACCAAGTTCATCAGTTTTATATGGGGGAAAGTCCTGTCAACTATCTTCTTATGTATGTGCAATATCTTAGCTTACTTGGAACTACACAGGAAAGGATTTGTTTTTATACATTTCCTTTTTCGAAATAAATATAACCGTTCTTCACAAGGGTTATTTTAAATCAAATAATCGAAATCAAACAACTTGTGTAGAAGTCGGGAACCAGTCTACTTAAAGTGTGATAATGAAATTAGGCTAAACACTCCATTGCCCTCTTAATGAACAAGGAGAAAGGAAACTTTCCAGAGAAGGAAATATCTAGCAGCGAAGAAAATCTGACTTTTTTCTTTCCGGTAAATATTTTCATGGACAAGGCTGTCGTAATTTTGGCTTGAATTTAATATGCATAATATAGATGTGAATAATTCTAGCACGGAGATAAAGATAAGCATTCGGAAAAGGCGACAAGGTAACCTTGACAGAGCCTTCCTAAAAAAATACTCACAATTTTTACCATGGCTATTTACATCTACATCCTTCATAGTAAATGCAATGTTATTGTTTTCTATTTACAAGAAAGAGTTCACCCTTCTGTTTACCATGTCAAACAACTTATCAAAGTACAAAAGACTTATTTCGGAAGAGGTGTACGATATTTAAAAGGGACAGTAGCTTCGAAAAATAACATTAAAAATAGGTTAAACATAAAATATGATTATACATAGTAGTTTGAATCTCAATATAACTGTTTTAGGGGGAAGAGGATGGATTTTTCGCTCAATGGTTTTTGCCCCTGTGTTTGTATACGAAAATTTTTGCAAGAAAAGTCAGCTCCTGGATGAAAGTTATGACAATGTAAGAATTAAGATTATAAGAAAAATATCAATGAAACCATCATATCTTATTTTATGTTGAATATATATAATTGAATAAGGGGTCTGTTATTTCAGTGTTTGTAAAGGATAGGCAGGAAGGAGGAATCGGACTCACGACAGAATTTCTCCATTAAACCGAAATTGCTGACTTAGAATTATACGACTTCAAACTAAAACAAATAAGACGATGATAATGCAATTTTAGCAATTATGTCGTAATCAAAATTACAGAATATGACAAACTGTACTAAACAGCTAAAGAAAAAGGCACGCAACAAGAAACAGTAAAAACCAAATTGAATAGTAAATGAAAATGCAGCAAAACGAAATTTGCGCAAAGCAAAATCACACTAAGCAAAACTAAGCAAAATCACAATGGAATGAAGGCATGTCTGAGTTTAGCATGCGTGAGAATTTAGAAGATGAAACGAAATTAAAATGCATTGAAGGGACGCCTAAGTTTACTTTGGGTGAGTCTTTAATTTTAAAAAACAAAATTGAGCGATCACCTATGACATTTGCAAAATTCTACAAGATGAAAAAGTGCGATGAACACCAAATTACTGAATTATTCATTTACAACCCCCCCCCCCCAAATGAAACAAAAGAACTGAAATGCGTGCTTAGTGAAAATGATTTCTTTTATTTCAATCTCTTTTATTGAAAGTTTATCGTTGTTTTTTTTTTGTTTTTTCGACTGTTTTATTTAAATTACACGTGCTTTTTCTTTCTTAAATTCTGTGAATAAATTAGGACTGATGACGAGCGTGTGTGGCTGTGTTGGCCTCAAGTTCCTCGGTGCTGCATTGATGTGTTAGTAGTACTATTGATAGTAGTAATAGTAATAGTAGTAACAGTAGTAGTAGACAATCAACAGTTACGATACACAATACTTCCACGTTGCAGGGAATCTTATAACATAGTCTGGGCAATCAGCTTGAAGATTAAGAATATACTTCACTATTTGGCAGGGGTTATTGTGCTAGCTCACATATCAGTGTTGTCTATGGTGGTATACAAAAACAAGAGTTTTACAGCCAGTTGAAATACTTGCTCTTGCTGAGCACGGACAGGATTCAAGACTGAAGCGATCAACTCATCATCGCGTGTTAACTATTATGGTTGTCCTCCTAGGGGCAACCTAGTAAAGAATGAACCTTGAACTATAGTAACTGAAATTCTGTAAACGTGCTTTGGAAACAACTATCAATTAAAAAAGAGTCACCAATTGAAGTTAATTAGAATTAAGTGAAGCTAATAGAATTAATTAAATAGTTGAGGATTTTCTTAATAGTTGGGTTAATAAGTGAAAAGTTACGTGGACGTTCGTGCAATTGCTAATCCTCATAGGTATTCTCCAGTTGTTTTTTTAACAACTGGTTGTTAAAAAACTAAAAAACAGGTTGTTTTTTTGTTTATTCATTTATTTGTGAATGTCAAATTTCAGACTTAGATAAAAGATTAGTAACTATGATTATTCACTTAAAAGATCTTGAATTTTCAACTTGAAAGGCTATCATGCCATTGGTCTCAGGGTACTTAACCTCATTATTGAACATAATGTGTGGACAAAACAAGGAATACCATATTACATCGGGATTTTCAACCACGACTTTAAAGAATAGTTTATCGTATTAATAGCGCCCGCTAGGGTAAACACGGCGATTTTGTGGCTAATAACTAGTTACACAGAGTCTTTTTTAGTTTTTGTTTCCATTTATTGCAGTCTTAGAGTCTCTAGAGAAACGGTCTATGAATTTCTCTTCCACCTCTTACGGTTAATTATTTGGTTCAATAGAATTCCCTGAAAATCAAAGTAAGAAGGTGTAGAAAGGGGCTGCGACACCTCCGAACAAAATTTTTAACCTTTGCATGCAAACATTATTGAATTTATGAGAAAG
Organism: Artemia franciscana; assembly: GCF_032884065.1. NCBI lineage: Eukaryota > Metazoa > Arthropoda > Branchiopoda > Anostraca > Artemiidae > Artemia > Artemia franciscana. The sequence goes on along the minus strand of NC_088869.1, from coordinate 55,421,390 downwards.
TGCACCCCCTGTATCTAAAGAAAGGGATTTCATCCGGCCGACAGGTCGCAAACCTGTGGGATTTTCACAAATCCCACAGGTTTGAGGGAAACAATCGAAATTAAAAAAAATTCTATTCAAGAATAATTCCATAGACAGAGATACAGGTGAATTTGGATTGAACTCAATTTATGATAATTTACTGAGGTCAAATAAAGTAAATATCACCTCACCTAAGAGCTATGACCTGTGTCCACGTAATATGTCAGATAATTCTAATGAACCGGAACCGAAAAGGTCAAAGAGATTTGCCTCGGCTGTTGCATTGAAAAAAATAAGAGCAATAAACTATATGTAATTAGTTTATTAGGTATAAATTTTGTTTATTTTTATTCATGTCTTTTAGTTTTACTGCTGATGATGAACACTGTATATGTGTTCGAAACATCCAGTTAAATAATTTTATATCTATTCATTGTCAGTAAAAAGGTATCATCCCTATTTTGAACTGGGATTTTTATTTTTATTTTTTTTATCTGTGCGCAGGATCCAGTGTTTGAGACCATGAATCAAGTTAGAGCTATCCATCAACATGCATATATAACAAACCATATTATGACCCTGAAAAATTTAGCTGTTTTCTTTTTCATATAAATAACAAATCAAAAATTAAATCAAAAATAATATAAAAATAACAGAAATTAATATTAAACTCGATTTTAAAATAGATTTAAATCAATGAAAATTATCTAGTTTATATTTCCTTGTACTGAGCTGATTCTAAAACTAGAGGAACGAACAGTAAATTCTTGAGGTATACTTCTTATACTGCACGTTTTATTTTGTTTCTAAATGATTAGTTTCTATGGAAATTTATGCCTAGTCGCTCTAAGCTGTTTATGTTTGTTTGTCTTTACCATATATGGAGGCTAAGGAAGAATAAGAAATTTTATGGTTTGGCCATTGGCCTTTTCCATTCCTTTCGTTCTTCATTTCTGCTTAGTTTTCTTGATTTTTTTTTATTTCCAAGGCAGTTAAATAAATCTGAATAAGAAGCAAAGTAATTTCCTTATATTATAGTTTTATACAAGGGATCAAAACTGAGGAAAATAAAAAAATAAATTATATTTAAGAAAATCAATCAGTAAATAAATGCAAAAGCCAGCTGTTAAAACATGAAACAAGTAAAGAAATATCTTAACAGATAAAGTTAATTCACTAAAAGTGCAGAACAAAATCAAAACAATCCTGTTTGTTTTTTAAGCGTCTTCATTAACCCACAATCTTGTTCTCTGTTTTCTTTCTTTTTTTAATATACAGATTCCTTTGCAACAGAAGACTGTGGAAATGAACTGTAGGAATAAGGGACGTGCTTTATCACATATTAAACATAAAAAAACAAGTTTTTTTCTTAACTGAAAGTAAGGTGCGACATTAAAACTTAAAACGAACAGAAATTAAACCTTATATGAAAGGGGCTGTTCCCTCCTCAACGCCCCACTCTTTGCGCTAAAGTTTGACTCCTTCTCTCAACTATACTTTTTAAAACAGTAAAAACTTTAGCGTAAAGAGCGGAACGTTGAGGAGTAATTTCTGTTCGTTTTAAGTTTTAATGTCGGTCCTTACTTTCAGTTAAAAAAAAACTTTTTTTCTATATTTAATTTCTGAACATTTTTTTGATAATACATGTTTTGATTTCGGCTCTCCGCAGATGAATAATTAAAACTAAATTTGCATAATTATATTTTTGGCTAAATGGCTTTTTCATAGTTTTGATCGAACGATTTTGAGAAAAAAGGAGCGGGGAAGAAGCACATTTACCCTCCAGTTTTTTGGTTACTGAAAAAGGCAACTAGAACTTTTAATTTTTTACGAACGTTTTCCTTAGTAAAACATTTACGTAACTTACGAATTAGCTTACGTAACGAACTTTTGTATTCGTATGTTTTTATTACGTATATGAGGGGGTTTGCCCACTCGGAAATACCCTGCTCTTTACTCTAAAGCTTAAATTTTGTCCTAATTCCTTAAGAAAGACACCTGAATCACAAAGGCTGTAGAATAAATAGTTGCAATTACTAAGAGAACTTTAGCATAAAGATTGAGGTATTAGAAGGAGGGGAAACCCCTTATATGCGTAATTTTTCTGTTCGTTTTAATTTTTAATGCTGCTGCTTACTTTCAGTTGAAAACTCTTTTTCAAATTTATTTTTTCATTGTTTTTTTAGATAATGCTAGAAAATCCTAAAACGTCTAGAAAAACCCCCTGAAATGTCTGTACACTTCCCAATAACCATTACTATATGCAAACACTGGTCAAAGTTTATAACTTGCAGCCCCTCCCACGGGAACTGTGGGGGAGTAAGTCATCCCCAAAGACATATTTATAAGGTTTTTCGACTATGCTGAATAAAATAGCTATCTCAGGATTTTGATCCGACGACTTTGGGAAAAAAATGAGCGTGGCAGGGGGCCTAAGTGCCCTCCAATATTTTTGGTCACTTAAAAAGGGCACTAGGACTTTTCATTTCCGTTCGAATGAGTCCTCTTTCAAAATTCTGGGACCACTGGGTCGATATGACCACCCCTGGGAAAAAAAGAAATAAATAAATAAAAATTAACACCCATCCGTGATCTGTCTTCTGGCAAAAAATATAAAAAAATCCACTTTTTTGTTGATATGAGCTTTAAACTTGTACAATAGGGTTCTCTGATACGCTGAATCTGATGGTGTGATTATCTTTAAGATTCTATGACTTTTAGAAGGTGTTTCTCCATATTTTCTAAAATAAGACAAATGTTCTCAGGCTCGTAACTTTTGATGGGTAAGACTATACTTGATGAAACTTGTATATCTAAAATCAGAATTAAAATGCAATTCTTTTGATGCAGCTTTTGGAGGGGGTGCGGCCCATCACTTAATCCATCAATGGCCTTGCTTGCAAAATTTGCTGTAGCTTCATCATTAAGCTTTAGTATGACATAGAAAGTTGAATGGCAACTCGAAGTCCGTTAATATAAATATTTATTGTTGTTTATCAAACACTGGTAAATTAAAAATGACATCAAAAAAAAATTCATGTCATTCTTGAGTTTCAGGTTCTTTCTAAAAATTTCGACAAATTATTTTTCAAACATTATTAAGACTAATGAAAATACTAACTTCCATTCTCGAAATGGCTACAATGGCATTTTTTCTAACTAGAAAGTTTCTTTGAAATAAGTTTTTACACTTTTAATACTATGGGCCACTTTGTGCGCTTTAGCCCCTTCAAAAATTCAAAATGGAATTTGCCACTGAAGCAATTATTAAATCTAGAAAAAGCGTAAAAAAATATGAAGTGATGTATTCACATTTGCAGATGCAAAAACAAATGAAAATAATAATAACAATAATAATTTATTTACAACCTACTGCACAAAACAATTTGAGGATAGTGGAGTAAAAAGAGAGAAAACAAAATAAGCATCGTAAAAGAAAAAACAACACAAGAAAAGAAAACAGCACATAAGTACAACAAAATCAATAGAACTGGCGGATGAGAACAAAGGTACAAAGGTACAAAACTATAAGTACAACAAAATCAACAAGGAAAAGGTCAACAGAACAAACGGATGGGTCCGTGATATGGGGTAAGCCGCCGATATGCTTTTGCCGATAACTCATGTAGTTTTGCAGTTATATCGGGAGCTTTGTATTTTCGGATTATTCTCCAATTTCAATACGATAGAGTTAGATAAAGCAGATACAATTTTTAACAGAGGGAATGGATGCATTTTTAATTTGAAGAAGAGTATTTGGCAAGGTACCGTTAAAGCAAATATACTCGCAGTTTTTCAAGATTCAGATTTAGTTTAATATTAAGAAAAGTTTTTTAGACCTTTGAACTTTGCGGGAGAGGCAAGATTTGCATCTACTGATACGGAGAATATACTCTGCGTAAGCAATATATGACACATCAGTAAACTCCATAAAATAAGTCCGAGAGATCTTGGCAGTTATCCCAGCAATACACATCTTAAAAATATATGGTAACAACACTCAACCTTGACGTACACCACAATGGACTGCAATACTTTCTTGCATGAGAGTCCCATTCCATTTTAAGCCCAAGTGTGCATGGCCGTACCGGTATCTCAGAACAAAGATAATAGAAAACTTTACACCATTTACAGAAGGAGAATACAAAGCTTGACTATGAACAATGCTATCGAACTCCTTAGAAATGTCTGACGAAAAGAAATGAACTTGCTCATTTCGTTGAGAGGCTTGACGTAGAACACTCGCCAGTACCTTGTGGACATGTGTCCAACTTATTCCTTGCTTGAACCCAAACTGATTTTCTCCATAAAATGCACTCTCATTGATTGACGGAAGTAGAACATGTTCAGAAATCTTGCTTAGCGTACCCGTGACTGCAATGGGATGATAAGAAGAACAAACAGTCCGCGTTTCAATATTGATATAACAGTTCCAGGGAGGAAACTGTCAGGAACTATAGAACTAACCAAACACATTTGAAACGACAACGGCAAATGAAAAATCAGTTCTTTGGAATCAGGCCAAATATTTTTAACAGAAATAGAATCTATATCATATGATTTTGATTTGAGCCGCTTAACTGACTAAATGTTAAGGTCATGTGAAACGGGTAAGACATGCCGCTGTGACAGGTTACGAGGTAAACAAATGTTTAGTAGCCGACCATACACCGAATGCACAGAATGATTTAGCTTTGAGAAAATTTGGGAGTAGTGTAGGTTTAAGCTCTGGGTGAATATTCCACACTGGTTGCCGAATATTAATGCGACATCGATCAAGAGGAACTGCCACACCCTCCCCTTACTTCAAACAAGAAATTATTTTTAAATAGTAAATGTTCAAATTAAGTTTATTATTTGGGCAAGGGGTACTAAGCTGCAAAAGGTGGTAAGGCACACGCACAGTAGACATATGGGAAGCAAGCGTTATTAAATAAACGCTCCAATTTGCATTTTCCCAATTTGATTTTTCAAACCATTTTTCTTCTATTGGGCATTAGCCTGAGGAACTGAGGGCAAACGAAGTGTCAAAGAAATGGAATGGTGGTCATTGTCGCAGTAATCTTTGTCAACATGAACTACAGAAGAAACTAGGCATGCACTTAATACACAATGATCAATATATGATGTCGGCCCGGTGTGATGTAAGTACGTGCAACTATATAATTTTTGGCAACACTGTACGGGCTACGGAAAATATCCACAAACATTTTCGAACGTGGGAAAATTGCATTTAAATAAGTTTTCATATCTCCCAAAACAACCCACTGTAGACCGTTTGAGCTAATGTCATTAAGTAACTTCTTCAGCCGTGTGCAAGCTTTCGCATAAGCACTCAGGGAAAACACTGTATTTTGCAGCAAGGCAAATAACAGTTTACAAGCACAGTGTTGCCTAGTCAGACAACCAAAAAATGTCTATCTGAAAAATACTGTACCGGAGATAAATGGGATAGTTTTTTATTTACTATGTGCGCAAGACCACCGGATGGGCGACCACGTGTACGAAGAAAATAGCAGATGGTTCTGCAAGCATATAATGTCATTAATAGAAACCAAATAGTCAATTGAGTTATCTTTATCCTTGGTGCCATTTATGTTACATGAAACCATAAAAAAGTCAAATTCATTCATTTAAGGTTTGGAGTCTTCTTTCTGTTGTAACAATATCACGTAGAATAGGGCACCGTAGGCTATATGAAACATGGGATCTATCACAGTTAGTGCATTTCGGCTGCATTTGACACGGCAATCGATTTGACACCAGCATATCGAGATCATTGCGTGAAAGAACTGTCGTACGGCACCTGTAGGTGGTTGGGTGAACGGCACTTTTTACAGCATCGTGGAAGATCGTGAAAAACATATACTTGTATGGATTCATACTCAATCCGGATACCATCTTTCAAAGCAGGATCGAGTGACCTTGTATCTGTAAAACAGAGCTTTACATAATTCGAGTTGCCAAGAAGAATAGCATCAATGATCCCAGGAACCTCCTTAAATAAAGCGAGTTCAAAATCACTTTCAATGCCTTTTACTAAACCATAATGTTTTTGGCTTTCATTTTCATTGTTGTGAGACGAAAGGGATGGGAAATTGATTCCTTAAGACACCATTTTAGAAGACATAGGTCTTACATCTGTTCGCAGCTATTTACTTTCACAGCTAATCTAGAATATGCTACCGCTGGTACAAAATCATCATTATCACACTTACATAGTAGATCGAGAATATTTTTGACATAATTTGACACCGCCTTAGCACCAATACGCTTTGTAGGCTGGATATCATTTCTATCTGTGTTCCAAAATTCCACCTTAGCAGAAGAAATGACTGACCCGTCAAAAAAATCACCGGCACACTTAGTTATCACTTCGCCTTCGATTCCAGATTCAAAATTATTCTGTATGAAATTTAGTACGGGCGCTTAAACCAGTTTCCTGTCACCCACCAATCGCATGATATCGCTGTCTGCATAAGACATAATTTGATAAAAGTTCTTAAACCCAAATTCTTGATGCTCAAAGTTTGACTATATTCCAAAACTAAGATTAAATTAGACCTACGTTGCCCGGACAACGTGAAGTGTTGCGGCAACCATTGTCCGGCTTGGCCGAATAAAGTGTTGCGAAAGCAACACTTTGGTTTTGTTTCTTCACTATCGATCAGTAATTACATGATCAAAGGCTATTCCTCAGCGTTGAAAAAACCACAACAAAATAGTATCGAAAGAAGGGACTAAATTGACTTTGCAGCCAGTTGCACTTTATCCTTTTCAATCGTAGACATCGTGATGGATGAAAACTCAGAACCATATCTTGTATAATATAGTTGGTATTATAAAGCTGTCCCTAACTTTTCAGGATCAAAAAACCATAGGTGATATTCTATTAATTATTACGAAACTATCTCATTGTTTTACATTCTCGTTTGTGCTTGTTTCTTCACTATCGGTTAAATGATGAAGTTGTCAGTCTATTGAAGTTTTTAGAACGGTATATTCAAACAAGAACGCAATCAGTTATCACACGACCAAAGGCTATTCCTCAGCGTTAAAAAAAACAACGACTACAAAAGAATATCGAAAGAAGGGACTAAATTGACTTTGCAGCAAGTTTGACTTTATCCTTTTCAATCGTATACATCGTGACGGATGAAAACTTGGAACAATATCTTATATAATCTAGTTGGTATTATAAAGCTATCCGTGAATAAATTTTCAGGATTAAAATACCATAGGTGACACTAATTATTACGAAACTACCTCAATGTTATACGTTATCGTTTGTACCCGTTGCGAAAACACTTAATTCTGTCAGATTTAAAGAGATCGAATACAATGTGCACCAATTTGTACAAATTTCTAGCCCAAATTGAACAGATTCTTACTTACAAGTCCCTCTCCCGTGATAGACATCAAGTTCACCGGAAACAAATAAATGGGTACACCAACTAGCAAAAGTTGCAAACCACTCATCACTGAAGATGATTGAAGCCCAACAGCCGATTATTACTTACAAGTCCCCTACATGTCTTACCACTGGAACCAAATTGGTTTAACCATCAAGTAAACGGGAAACAAATAATAGGTACACCAACTATCAAAAGTGGTAAACCCCTCATTGCCGAAGATGATTATGAGCTAACAGCCGTTTCTGGCCCAAAGTGAATAGATCCTTGCTTATAAGTCCTTCTCCCGTGATAGGAATCAAGTTCACCGGAAACAAATAAATGGGTACACCAACTAGCATAGTTGCAAACCCCTCATCGCTGAAGTTGATAGCCTACTAGCAGATTATTACTTACAAGTCCCCTTCATGTCTTACCACTGGAACCAAATTGGTTTTAGCGTCAAATACAATGGAAACAAATAATAGATACATCAACTAGCAAAAGTTGCTAACCCCTCATTACCGAAGGTGATTATAACCTAACAGCTGACTGCTGCTTACACGTCCTCAATATGTCTCACAATTTGTATCGTCCTAATTTCAGTGTGTACCTTACTACTGAAGTTGTCAACCCCTTGAAACTTTCAAACTGGTATACCTCATGAAGGAGTTTTTGTACCAAAAAATGAATGTCGTATACTTTGATCATCTCATCAAGAGCTATCGATTGCCATCGAAAAATTCTATCTGTCTTAGTTCAAGAGTTGATTTTTTTTTGCCGTAGGCCAACTTTCTAACGTCACCACTTAGAAAGGAGCAAAGGATAAGCTCCAGTATCTTTAGCAATGAGAGAACTTTTAAAGTTTATTAGGCACATCTGATATCCTTTCTCTACCGCAATCCCAAGTCCGAAAAACTGAATGATAAACTCAGCTGAAATCACGAACAGAAATGGGTAGAAACAATAGATGGCAGCACTTTCGGACCCATCTGAAAATGTCACATTTTTGCTTCTGTAATTTTCTCTATATATCACGCAAAGGAGATATATTGGCTGTGGGGCCAGGTAACTGCCGGATATATTTAACACTTATAGATTTTGGTCCATCTTCAATTTGGAAGTGGTGCCTGCCTGCTTGCCTGCTAGAACGGAGCTTTCCACTCGAAAGCAAAAACACGGTTTGATGAAACGAAAGTTTGTCTGCACAACTTCAGATACTCCTCTCTGATATAGGATATAGAACTCCACTTCACTTCACACACCATAGGTTCTGGCTCGTAGACAAGCAAAAACCATCCTTTTTGGCCCCAGGCAAGAGATCTGTGGAACTTTCCAAAATGTAATGTCATATTCATCAATCCAGCCCGAGGTCCACACTCTCCGTAAAACCGCACAGGTTAGACCCTTACCAGTTTCCTGGAATAAGCTGAGATCGGCGGCAAAGAAAAAACAAAGAAAAAAAAAACCGGACAAAACCAAAGTGTTGCTCTTGCAACACAATAACATATCTTTTCGAGGGGTGAAAAATCCAAGAAACACAAAATAGGCTAAAAAGTCCTTTGGCCAGAAGAATGAAAATCTCCTTAGCTCCTGATAATTATCTCCTTAACGACACCCTCAGTACTACAGACAATACAAACCAAACCAATTTCAATAAACATATGTGAAAAAAGAGGTGACTAAATTTAATTTAGCTGCGGGTCTGCATTCATGCCTTCTATCTAATTTCCTTTTTGAGAAAAAATTGGTAAAACTATGGAACTGAAATATCAATGCGAAGTGCCAAACTTCCTAATTAAATATCATCACGTCGTGACATCGTTCAAATAAAACCTATTTTTACCTTTTTTATCCTTATAAATTCATTTTTTGTTTTTCTTTTTTTTTCTTCAGTTGTTGGAACTAATGTTGTCTACACCTTTTACATTATTACAGCCAGACCAATTATTTTCCTTTTTATTTTTATATTTTCAACGTATTTGCATTCGTCCTTATCTCCTAGACTCTTGATTCCTCTTATTTCTTTTCCTCTTGTCCAGGCTGTAATACAGATGCCACACGCATGCCTACCCATGGAAAAAATCTAATGTTGCTCATGTTTCTCTTGGTTTGTATATTCTCTGGAGGAGCTACACCCCGGCCCAGCTTTGTCTAATGACTGAAACAGGAGATTATCGTACCGTCTAGATATCTTTACTGTGATTTAGATACAATAGTACTTTGCGTTTAAATACTAATTTTACTAGACAAACCTATATTGTCCAGGCTTGCAAAATAAATTGGCCACATCTAATTTCCAGCATTGAATCTTGCCCTTAGAATACCTAACGCTTAGAAAATTTACAACAGTCGTTCCAAGGTTTGAAGTTCGCAAGCGTTTGGCTCTACAATCTTAATACTCTATTAGTTTTTTTGCCCACTTACTATGTCAACTTGAGCTTACAATGGTGCTTTTACATGATCAGTGACAATAATTACTAATACAAACAAATAAACTCGAAAGAAAACATTGTTTTTACTTTTAGTCTGGTGAGTCTGGTCACAATCCATTCAAATAAAATTTAAAACTATCAAAAGTGTTCCATTCAGGTAGCAATTCATGCCGTTACCTACAGCAGTGATCAACATACCTGAGAAAAAAGGTCGAAATGACCCATTATGGTTTCGGTAGTAGCTGCAACCTAGTAAAGAGGGAATCGCAGCCTATAGTAACCAAAAGCTGAAGAGGACATTTAAAAAAAAAAAAAAAAAAAAAAAAAAAAAAACGGCCTAGTGAGAAGAAATTGGATTTGACACTGATTCAGGAATAGTAACTGTTGTTTCGGTTAATAGATCCAAAATAGAGAATCGTAGATTATTTATTAAATCTATGGGAGATTAAACTGTAATTTTTGAAATCATTCATACGGGAAACCCAAATCATCTCCGGTTTCTCAATATGATTTTATCCCTACTTGGAGTCGTATTAGTACAGGGGCGGATGTAGAGAAAAATCTTCGGGGGGGGGGGGCACTGGACTAAGGGCGCCAATATGATCTGAGCGTAATGATAAGGGGGGGGGTGTAGATAACGCTTTGGTTAGACCAGTTCGTTTGTATGAATCTGGTTGGTGCTGATGTAAAATGACAAAGAAACCTTTTTGAAAGCCAATAGTATTTTCTTATAGCAGAAAATTGCGTATTAACAACAGACGCGAGCAGATCCTTTGATGAATAAATTCCTAGGGCTTCACCGAGACTTTCTGAATGAGTAGACCAGACTATTTTTTTTTTAGAGTTATTACATAATTGATATTTTTCTCAACACTTGATGACAGTAAATTGACAGTGTCTTGACAAAATTACTTTTCTGAGTTAGCTTTTCTTCTAAACGAATTTATAAGGTTTCATTAATTCTGTTTGATCAGTATATTTACCTCCAGCGCTCAATTAAGTCCCAAACGATCAATTCTAAGCATTCCTCTTGTTAGAACCAGTAAGGATATTTTTTCTTTGTAAAATTCCCCGTTAAGTGGTGAAAAATAAGAAAAATATTCTCAAAATACACCCTAAGTGAAAAGATACAGCGTTTTCTTGTGATGATATTGTTCACTTCAGAAATGGATGGTCTTGGATTTCTGTCTTATTTCAATTTAGGGTGTTTTGCCGAAAAGCGATCAAAATGCTGTTTAAACACGTGCTTTAATAATTTCTAACTTAACCCAGTAGCGTCCAGCGTTCCCATCTGGGAACGCCTTACTTTGAATTTTTATTACTAACACGCTAGCAACTAGAGCAAATTTTAAGCGTCCCTTAAACTGTCATAAGTATCAGAGAAGTTCTCAAATTTTTTTGGACTTGAATTTGGTTTAGTTTGGTTCTCTGGATATTTTTGAAATACGCAAAAAGAAATTTTTTGAAAGCTGTCTGTTTCTAAAGGAATATCAGGGAAGACAAGCGGTTGAAACCTCTTGTTTTAGCGTTTTGTTCTTCTATTATCACCACTCTTCGAATCTATGAAACAATTACACCAAAATATCTATAAAAAGAAGGATGCAGTATCAATTAACCAAAAGTGTTCCCAACCGGAAAATTTGGGCGTTTCGCAGACCTAAGATTTTCCACATGCTTTGTAGCAGGTGATCACTTCTGTTTTGCAGATGGGTCCCAAGAAATGTGCTTCTATCAAAGAATTTGTAGCTATGGTAGACGAAATAATATACGATGAGATAGACATTGATATGGTCATTATCTATTTATCCCCCATAATTTTGGGGTAATGATAAACAAGATATGGGGGTAATATCAGGGTAGTCACAGACGAAAGAGAGGGAGACAAGGGCAATAAAAAGATTCAATAGTCTTCCAATTGGTCTTGAAGGGACGATAATGTTAATATAATAATATATAGATAATTGATACTTGTGATATCAGCGAGCCTACGTTGACCTTATCAATCTGGATAGTTTCTAATTTCCACATTATGTTCGGATAACACAGACGACATTCCACTAGGACTTCGCCCTAGGAAGATAGTATTCTACCCTGCATCTTACTACAGTCAGACAGCTCAATGAGATAGGACATTTGAATTAGGTCTCCCAAATCCCACTCGGCAAACTCAAATGTCTAAAAAATTTCCCAAAACCCCCTTTATAATGTGTCTCACCTCCCGTGACCAATCCTCATCATGCCCCTATCAATGACTCCCATAAACCGTAATCGAAATCGATGTGCTCTTAAGACAGAGAATAAGAAAATCTGCCAAAAAAAAAAGAAAAAAAAATCTGAAGATGAAGATCTAGCAAGCAAGTTTAACTATATAATTAATTTTTCGTGAAAACGAGGTTCATCTTATAATTTTATGACGAAATAATTCGTAAACTGATTGTACGAACCGTTTCATGCCTGAGTCTCAAACAGATCGAAAGAAAAATCTTGGGTAAGGGGGCTGCTGAACCAAGGACGCCAATGTGACCTGATGTGGGCACCAAATTAAAAAGTTTATTTTAAATGATTGAAAAAAAGAAGAAAAAGAACGGAATAATACTGCCAGAAGTATCTTAGGAGGAGGGTTGCCCCCTCCGACCTCAAGTAACTGTTCCTGGCCTAAATTTCTTTTATTCTTTCATTCATCTAATTTCAACCAAAATAGCTATATAGTTAAAATAAATAGATAAATAGATTTATTCATACGAAAGCCCTATTGAACCAATCGCTATTTAAATAGTCACAAAACTAAATTTAAGGATTTTTTAGGGTGTTGGGGGTTTATTATAAGTCAAAACTTACCTTTCAATTTCCGAGTATTCTCGCAGATTTTACTAAAACATCCAGAAATATCCTTCGATCCCCTTGCACATTCCGCCATCAGTCTTCGTCTCTTATCCATTCTATGTTCGTGTCCAGATTTTTTATTTTTATCCATTTGAAACTTTTAGAAATAAGACTACAATTAAATATGTCATTGTACAACTACAGAAGAGAGAATAATGAGGACTTTTTTTTCCTATGACACTGAACCAACAAAACCTATTTGAATATTCCGGCCCTATATCTAAGGGCCGTCTTCAGCAAAGAAAATAATAAACAATAAAACACTTACAATAAAAGTTTTCGGTTAAAAATCCATTTTTTTTAAATATCCTTGGCATCATTACTTCTTTACGAAGAGTCCAATACCAAAATCTCGAGCCCAATCCCAAAAGAACTACAAGATTAGCTGCAGAGAAGGCAAATATCGCAATAAGAAATTATTCCAATATTTCATAAATACAGTTAGTTCAATGAATGAGCCTTTTTAGCTTGTAAAATGTTAGCTTTTCAAACAGTTCGTGGTAACGAACTGTAGTAAGGAGCGACCCGGCTCAATAGTAACCAAAACCCTAAAAAATTGAATTTTGATATCAATAGCTACATCAAAAGAATCGCATTTTAATGCTGATTTTAAATATATAAGTTTCATCAAGTTTAGTCTTACCGATCAAAAGTTACGAGCCTGAGAAAATTTGCCTTATTTAGGAAAATAGGGGGAAACACCCCCTAAAAGTCGTAGGATCTTAACAAAAATGACACCATCAGATTCAGCGTATCAGAGAACCATACTGTAGAAGTTTCAAGCTCCTATCTACAAAAATGTGGAATTTTGTATTTTTTGCCAGAAGACAAATCACGGGTGCGTGTTTGTTTTTTTTTTTTTTTTTTTTTTTTTTTTTCTTTTCCCCAGGGGTCATCGTATCGACCAAGTGGTCCTATAATGTCGCAAGAGGGCTCATTCTAACGGAAATGAAAAGTTCTAGTGCCCTTTTTAAAAGACCAAAAAAATTGGAGGGCATCTAGGCCCCCTCCCACGCTCATTTTTTTCCCAAAGTCAACGGATCAAAATTTTGAGATAGCCATTTTGTTCAGCATAGTCAAAAACCATAATAACTATATCTTTGGGGATGACTCACTCCCCCACAATTCCTGGGGGAGGGGCTGCAAGTTAAAAACTTGGACCATTGTGTACATATAGTAATAGTTATTGGGAAGTGTACAGACGTTTTCAGTGGGATTTTATTTTGTTTGGGGGTGGGGCTGAGGAGAGGGGGCTATGTTGGAGGATCTTTCTTTGGAGGAATCTGTCATGGGGGAAGAAAAATTCAATGACAAGGGCGCAGGATTCTCTAGCATTACTATAAGAAAACAATGAAAAATAAACATGAAAACGTTTATTAAAATGAAAGGAAAAAGTAGCATTGAAACCTAAAACGAACAGAGATTATTACGCATATGAGGGGTTCTAAAAATACTTTAGCATAAAGAGCGAGGTATTTAGGAGGAGATAGATACCTTGCTCTTTATGCTAAAGTATTTTTAGTAATTTCAACTATTTATTCTACGGCCTTTCTGATTCAGGGGTCATTCTTAAAGAATTGGGACAAAACTTACGATTTAGTTTAAAGAGCGAGGTATTAACGAGGGTACAAACCCCCTCGTATACATAATAAAAATATAAGGTTATGAAAGTTTGTTACGTAAGTTAATTCTTAAGTTACGTATATTTTTTACTAATAAAAACGTTCGTTAAAAATTAAAATTCTAGTTGTCTTTTTAAGTAACCGAAAAATTGGAGGGCAACTAGGCCTCCTTCTCCACCCCTTATTTCTCAAAATCGTCTGATCAAAACTAAGAGAAAGCCATTTAGCCAAAAAAAATTAATATACAAATTTCGTTTTAATAATTTATGTGCGGAGAGGCAAAACCAAACATGCATTAATTCAAAAACGTTCAGAAATTAAATAAAAAAAAAACAATTTTTTTAGCTTTAAGTAAGGAGCGACATTAAAACTTAAAACGAACAGAAATTACTCCGTATATGAAATGAGTTATCCCCTCCGCAATCCCTCGCTCTTTACGCTAAAGTTTGACTCTGCCACAATTTTACTTTTTAAAACAATTTAAAGCTTTAGCGTAAAGAGCGAGGGATTGCGGAGGGGACAACTCATTTCATATACGGAGTAATTTCTGTTCGTTTTAAGTTTTAATGTCGCTCCTTACTTAAAGCTAAAAAAATTGTTTTTTTTTATTTAATATCACACAGCCTTGGCTGAACTTTCAAACAGTTCGTGGTAACGAACTGTAGTAAGGAGCGACCAGGCTCAAGAGTAACCAAAACTCTAAAAAATGGAACCTTGATACCAATAGCTACATCAAAAGAATTGCATTTTAATGCTGAGTTTAAATATATAAGTTTCATCAAGTTTAGTCTTACCCATCAAAAGTTACGAGCCTGAGAAAATTTGCTAATTTTAGAAAATAGGAGGAAATACCCCCCTAAAAGTTATAGAATCCTAACGAAAATCACACCATCGGATTCAGCATATCAGAAAACCCTATTGTAGAAGTTTCAAGCTCCTATGTACAAAAATGTAGAATTTATATTTTTTGCCAGAAGGCAGATAAAGGATGCGTGTTTATTTGTTTTTTTTTCCCAGGGGTGATCGTATCAAACAAGTGGTCCTAGAATATTGCAAAATTGCTCATTCTAACGGAAACGAAAAGTTCTAGTGCCCTTTTTAAGTGACCAAAAAATTGGAGGGCACTTAGGCCCCCTCCCACGCTAATTATTTTCCCAAAGTCAACGCATCAAAATTCTGAGATAGCCATTTTGTTCAACGTATTCGAAAAACCTTATAACTATTTCTTTGGGGACGACATACTCCCCCACAGTCCCCGTGGGAGGGGCTAGAAGTTACAAACTTTGACCAGTGCTTACACATAGTAATGGTTATTGGGAAGTGTACAGACGTTTTCAGGGGGATTTTGTGGTTGGGGAGGGGTTGAGAAGAGGGGGATATGTTGGGGGAACTTTCCATCGAGGAATATGTCATGGGGGAAGAAAATTTCCATGACGGGAGATCAGAATTTTCTAGCATTATTTAAAAAAACAACAATGAAAAAATGAATATGAAAAAAGTTTTTTTTCAACTGGAAGTAAGGAGCGGCATTAAAACTTAAAAAGAACAGAAATTGTTACGCATATGAGGGGCTCACCTCTTCTTAATACCTCGCTCTTCACGCTAAAGTATTTTTAGTAATTTCAACTATTTATTCTACGGCTTTTGTGATTCAGGGTTCATTCTTAATGAATTGGGACAAAATTTAAGCTTTAGTGTAAAGAGCGAGGTACTGACGAGGTGGTGAACCCCCTCATATATGTAATAAAAACATGAGAATACAAAAGTTCGTTACGTAAGCTAATTTATAAGTTATGCATATCTTTAACTAATACAAACATTCGTAAAAAACTAAAAGTTCTAGTTGCCTTTTTAAGTAACCAAAAAATCAGAGGGCAATTAGGCTTCCTCCCCCGCTACTTTTTTCTCAAAATAATTCGAGCAAAACTATGAGAAAGCCATTTAGCCCAAAAAAAATATGCCAATTTTGTTTTAATTATTCCTCTGCGGAGAGCCAAAATCAAAACATGCATTGATTCAAAAACGTTCAGAAACTAAATAAAAAAACAAGTTTTTTTTTAACTGAAAGTAAGGAGCGACATTAAAACTTAAAACTAACAGAAATTACTTCGCATATGAATGGGGGTGCTTCCTCATCAATTCAATTCCCCGCTCTTTACGCTAAAATATTTTACTGTTTTAAAAAGAAGAGTTGAGAGAAAGAGTCAAACTTTAGCGTAAAGAGTGGGGCGTTGATGAGGAAGCAGCCCTTTTCATATACGAAGTAATTTCTGTTCGTTTTCAGTTTTAATGTCGCTCCTTACTTTCAGTTAAACAAACTTGTTTTTATTCTATTTAATTCGTTAAGAAGTAATGATGCCAGGGCTATTTTAAAAAAAGAATGGATTTTTAACCGAAAACTTTTATTGTAAGTGTTTTATTGTTTATTATTTCTTTGCTCCGTAATGATTCCTCAATAATAATCACTAAGGCCGATAAAAGCAACTCCTTAGTAATTATGAATAAAACAGATTATGATAGGAAAATTCAGTCCTATTTAAATGATACAAACAGTTATGTTAAATCAACCCATGACAAGAGTGATCAAAAAGTTATAAAGAGAATTAAAAACTCTGAAAGAAAATGGCAGAATCACTCCACAGTTATACAATAATTTCTCCCTCGTGGTGTTTTTTGATCAAAGTTTTATGGATTACCAAAATTGCACAAACAAGGCATTCCTCTAAGACCCATTGTAGCTAGTACAAAATCACCAGCCTCAAACACTGGAAAATGGTTGTGCACTGCATTTAAACCATTGCTTCACTCCAAAAATCTATATAGATATAAAAATAAGTTGTTTGTCTGTCTGTCGACTGACGTCAGACTAGGAAAAAAAACTGCATCAATTTCATCATATACCAATTCAAAAACGAATGTATTCAAGCCGAAGTAGCTGAGTTGGTAAAGCGTTATGTTCCAGGTTCTAGGTCCGAGAGGTTCCAGGTTCAAACCTTGGCTTTAGCATTAATACAAAAGACTGAGAAAGAAAAAAAACTAAAAAAAAGGAAAAAAACTAAAAAATAAAGGAGAAAAAGAAAAATAAAAAAATGAAAATAAAAAAGAACTAAAAAAGGTAAAAACTACAAAAAAAAACTAAAAAGAAAAAAGAAAAAAAACTAAAAAAAAGGTAAAAGCCAAAAAGACACTAAAAAGAAAAACAGGAAAAAAATTTTTTTTCATCATATACCAATTAAAAAACGAATGTATATACAGACCGGGACACAGGGAATATAATGACGACCGGGACACTCAAAGAGAAATTACAGACTGGGACACCGGGACACAAATGACGACTGGGACGTGTGTGTCGACCGACGTCATGTTTGTCGACTATAAATGACGACTGGGACACAGGGACACAACTACAACGGGGACGCCGGGGGGCACAGGGGGATATATAAATGACGATGGGGACACAGGGAATGTTTGATTAGTAATCACTATCAACAAAGCTCAAGGGCAATCATTAGAATAATGAGGTATAGATCTGAATACGGATTGTTTTTCCCATGGACAATTATATGTTGCATGTTCAAGAGTCGGTAAACCTGACAATCTATTTATATGTACAGACAATGGGACAGCGAAGAATGTTGTATATTCGCAAGTTTTACGTAGTTAAAAACACACACACACACACACACACATATATATATATATATATATATATATATATATATATATATATATATATATATATATATATATATATATATATATATATATATATATATATATATATATATATATATATATATATATATATATATACCATATTGGGGTGGCGCTTCGCGCCACCCCAACACCTAGTTGGGGGGCGCTTCGCGCCCCCCCAAGCCCCCCCGCGCACGTAAGTCGTTACGCGCCATATTAGTTACGCGCCATTGTAGTTGTGTCCCTGTGTCTCACCTGTGAATATAGATAGATTTATATATGTGTTATAAACTACGTAAAAATTGCGAATATACAACATTTTTGGCTTTCCCACAACTGGGAGCTTTCCGTTTCCAATTGCCAGCAATTGATCTGAAAATGTTTGACCAGAGTCATCGTTTTGCAATCTGACACGCATATTTGTAGTTAATTTTAATATTTTTACGTGTGCCAATAAATTAGAATTTTTCAGGCAAGCATTCATTTCGTCTGCAGGAGTTGATCTAGGTATTATAGGTAATGTTTGCCTGAAATCTCCCACAAGCAATATTAATGTGCTGCCAAAGGGTTTCGACTTCCCTCTCAAATCTTTCAAGCATTGATCCAGAGCCTCGAGCGATTTTTTGTGTGCCATTGTGCACTCATCCCAAATAATAAGTTTCATTGCTGCAATACTTTACCCATCCCAGATGATTTGGAAATATTGCACGTGGGAATTTCTGTAGAATGCAAATTCAGAGGCAATTTCAAAGCGGAATGAGCAGTTCTTCCACCAGGCAACAATGTTGCGGCTATTCCGGACGACGCAATTGCCAACGCTATATCATTTCTTGATCGAATTGATGCCAGAATCAGTTTTATCACAAACGTTTTACCAGTACCTCCTGGCGCAACCAAAAAGAAAATTTCTCCAACGTTGTTATCGACACAATGCATTATCGTATCATAAATGTCTTTTTGTTCCGACGTTAACTTGGAAATGTTATTTTGTACATACGACAATAGATCACTCGTACTGTAACTTTGTTCACGATCCAATTCTACACATGTCGAAACAGCAGCGATACGGTTAGGTGAAGGCATTCCCAAATCCTGAAGAGGTTTGTTTGCCATACGTACGCACAATTCTTCTATAATAACTAAAGTGTAGTTATAAATTTCTGATGTAAAATCAAAAGTCATATCTGACGTCTCTAACTGTTTTCGATGGAGTATATCTTCGGACATTTTTGACTTATATTTTTCCCATAACACTGTAGGAGCTGATGGAGAGCAAGTTGTTAAAATGATGCCAAACAATGCACGAATTTGACTTGGGGTTGACGTTTCGCACGCGTCATTGATGCAGTTATCCCAGTGTTGTTCATTCTCCAATAAATTCAGAGCTTGGCATGCACTACGGTAAGTGTCATGTATAGTACCGTTTACAGTTCTCAAATACTCAAAGGATGTCGGACCGGGTACATTCACCAAAAGCAGGCGTAGAAAGAAGCATTCATGTTGATTGGGGTGAACGGTGTAGAGTCTTCCTATCGTGGTATCTTTGAAGATCGTAGGTTGGCCGTCGACTGACTTACCCTGTTTTCGACGTTCAAATACTTTATTTTTAGTATTTCACGTGTAATACGAAGGCACTTCAGTATACAGCAGTTTTTTTGCAAAAGAATCATTTTTGCAAAGCGAAAAAAAAGCTGTTAATTTTGTATCCGGTGGATTCAGGGCTCTTTGTTGCACGTTGGTTTCCGAGAAATAAACACGTTGACCATTCTGTAAATGTACCGCTAAGTGAACAACAGCTGGACTACGTTCATGTATCGGAAATGAAAGAATTCGCCAAACAGCTTCATTACTGCTTATGTATCTTCCAGCCTGATATTGTACGATTTCGTCGAAATCTTTGATTTCGGGCTGCAAGCCAAAAACTGCCATGTCACTGCCTTTGTTGACGTATTTACATATGTATTTGATTGCCTTTACGGAGTTACAGTATTCAACTTTTATGTGTGCATTAAATGTTTTTGATGATAATGGGGAATATGGAACAACCCACTGGTTATCTACTTCGATGGTGGTACCGTTACGCTTCTTGAATATTGCTGTTTTACCGCCATCTTCAGTAGATCTTCTTCTATATTGTGGGTAACCATCATTGCCAGTAATTGTGTTGGATACTAAAAGTCGAGGATATTGCTTTGTGCACCTTCCTTTGGCCATGCATGGTGAATTTTCGTTCAGTGCACCGTAAGGTCCATGTATCATATTTTTTACAATAATATCATGTAACCCCTTATCGACATTTTTATCAGGTATTTCAGTGGAAATCACATCATTAATTTCGTTCGAAGTAATTTTTTTATGTAGCCAGATTAGCATATGTGCGTGTGGCGAACCTCGTTTTTGCCATTCCACTGAGTACATCCAGCATCGCACTGACCCAAACACTTCAAGTTTTACTATGTAGTTTATCAGTGATTTCAACTTTTGCCGGAAGACACGGGCCGTAATGTCATGCCTATGAACCGCCGATTGTCCTTGAAGTAAAAGATGCAGTATCTCGTCCCAAGATTGATTACATGTAAATGTAATAAATAAATCTGGACGACCATAGAGACGAACATACGCAATAGCATCTTGAGCATATTCATGCATATGACGGGGACTGCCAGCATATGACGAAGGTAAAATTGTTAATCTTCCAACGTTTGTGGTATTACAGTCATTTATAACTGCATCTCGCAAATGAATGTATTGTTCAGAGCGGAGCTTGGTCTGATTCAGGCAGATATATAGCAAACGTTCTGATTCAATTTTAGCATACATATCAATGACAAATTGGTGAAACAATTCACGGCATTTAAAAATATAATTTTCTTCATCCTGCCGAATCATTAGTCTATAGGAATAATAATGCATTGCACTGCATTTCTTATTCATTTCTTTGTTAGTGGCTGGATTAACCAATTTAATATTAAAGTGATAGCCGTCGGCTCCATCCCAAAAAATGATAGGATATTGTAGGGCATCGTAGCATCGATGAGTTTCAGCAATTCTTAACAACTGAGCGTTTTGCTTATGAAGAATAATATCTCGAGGTAAAAACTGATCACCGACCATAACGATTGCCACTTTGTCGATAGTTGGAGCATTGTATCTACGCACATGTTGGCCAGGAGGCGTTTTGTCAGCAGAAATAACAATTTTATGCGTATCAGTAGGCATCAAATCGATTGCTGTTTTGAACAGACCCACTAAATTATTATTTTCGTGGAAAAGATGTTGCAATTGGGAAACGATTGTCCTTTCAACGTTGGGAGAAATTTCGCAACGTGCATTCAATTCAGAATTTCTATCACTTATGAAGTACAATTGTAAAAATTTATCATTCTCGCCTGAGAATGGTAGAAGGGACCCTGCTCTATGATAAATTTGCCCTTTTTCTTTGAAAGTAGACATAAATTGATCTAGATTTTCGATTTGGGCTCCAAACGACGTCATTTGGAAACATAAGTTGTATTTTCTGATTTGTGACAAAAAACGCTTAGATTCTGACATAGTTCCAGTAAGGAAAGTCTTCAATGGCTCTGGTGGTGCAGCCAATAGAGGAAGTTTAACTTTTCCTGAAGCGCAACACATTCCCATTGTTTCACCATTGAATTTCAAGGCCTTGCAATAGGGACAAATTTTAGACATTGTCTCGATTTGAACACATCTACTCAAGATATAATCATCGACTGGGCTGTACCTGAATGCCAGGCGATAACTTTCAGGTTGCTCTGATTCCTCGGCACGCTTTCTTTTCTTACTTTCTCTATCAGCAGCAAGCCTAATTTCTTGCTGTTCTTGTGATTCCTCGGCACGCTTTCTTTTCTTACTTTCTCTATCAGCAGCAAGCCTGATTTCTTGCTGTTTTTGTGATTCCTCGGCACGCCTTCTTTTTTCACTTTCTCTTTTAGCAGCAAGTCTGCTTTCGCGTTGCTCTGATAGTTCCTCGGCACGCTTTCTGTTCTTTCTTTCTCTATCAGCCTCAAGCCTGTTTCCTTGCTGTTCTTTTGATTCCTCGGCAGGCTTTCTTTTCTGACTTTCTCTATCAGCAGCAAGTTTTTTGGCATAGACTCTTTGAGCATCTTCATCGGCTTTTGCCATTGTAAGTTCATCAATTAATGACGTCACCGTCATAGCAAAAATGACGACAACTAACTTCATGACGTCAGTCGACACAGAAACATGACGTCACCTGACAGAAACACAAACAGTATTAATGCTAAAGCCAAGGTTCAAACCTGGAGCCTCTCGGACCTAGAACCTGAAACATAACGCTTTACCAACTCAGCTACTTCGGCTTGAATACATTTGTTTTGAGCAGCTTCCTCGGGTGTTGCCATTGTAGGTTCTTCAGTCATTTTACAATTAGAAATTTCTCTTTCAACGGTCTTCTTACAATTAAAAATTTGTCTTTGAACGATATTCTTAAATACCTGTGTCCTGGTCGTCATTTATATTCACCGTGTCCCGGTCGTCATTTGTGTCCCGGTGAAATACATATCGCCGAACCTTTGTTTTTTTAACTAAAATCTGGTTGGCATTGATGACCTTATCCAAGTTAAAATCCCAAACCCAATCATCATCGCTATCATTTTCAGTTTTGATATGTTTTGACTCTCGCTGTCCAGGTGGATCTTCATCTAACTGCGCGGTTTTGCGTTCTTTAGCCTCAAGCCTGTTTCCTTGCTGTTCTTTTGATTCCTCGGCACGCTTTCTTTTCTGACTTTCTCTATCAGCAGCAAGTTTTTTGGCATAGACTCTTTGAGCATCTTCATCGGCTTTTGCCATTGTAAGTTCATCAGTTATTTTAAATTTAAACATTAATAGATTTCTACGTGAACATATATGTCTTAAATATCTTTAATGACGTCACCGTCATAGCAAAAATGACGACAACTAACTTCATGACGTCAGTCGACACAGAAACATGACGTCACCTGACAGACAGACACACAGACAGACAACTTATTTTTATATATATAGATATAGATTTGTCTTTGAACGATTTTCTTAAATACTTATAGTGACGTCATATACTAAGCTTCATCATAACAAACATGACTACAACTAACTTCATGACGACATACAGCTCAATCCTTATAATGACGTCACTCGACAGACTGACAGACATCTTATTTTATATATAGATATTAGCTGTTGGGGTGGCGCTTCGCGCCAGCCCAACAGCCGTTCTACCAATATTAGTTACGCACCATTGTAGTTGTGTCCCTGTGTCTTTTAGTTTTATTATTGGTTTTTACCCTTTTTTTTAGCTTTTTTAGTTTTTTTCTTTTTTCTTTTTAGTCTTTTTTCTTTTTCAGTTTTTAGTTTTTTTAGTTTTTTTTTATTAGTTTTTATATTCCTTTCGTTTTAGTTTTTTTTCGTTTTTACCTTTTTTTTAGTTTTTTTTTAGGTTTTAGTTTTGTAGTTTTAACGTTTTTTTAGTTTTTTTTTTCGTTTTTAGTTTTTAGTTTTTTAACTTTTATTAGTTTTTTTTAGTATTCTAGCTTTTTTAGTTTTTTTGTTTTTTTCCTTTTTAGTTTTTTTGTAGTTTTTACCTTTTTTAGTTTTTTTCTTCTTTTGTATTTAAGGTTCGAACCTTGAATCTCTCGAACCTAGAACCTGGAACTTACCGCGTTACCAACTTAGCTACATCAGCTTGTATACTTTCGTTTTTGAATTGGTATATGATGAAATAATTCAGACGTCATATGCGGACAGACAGACAGACAGACATAACCCACAAACAACTTATTTATATATATATATATATATATATATATATATATATATATATATATATATATATATATATATATATATATATATATATATATATATATATATATATATATATATATATATATATATGTTTTTAACTACGTAAAACTTGCGAATTTACAACATTCTTTGCTGTCCCATTGTCTGTGCATATAAATAGATTGTCAGGTTTACCGACTCTTGAATATGCAACATATAATGGTCCATGGGAAAACAATCCGCATTCAGATCTATACCTCATGATTCTAATGATTGCGCTGTCCGGCTAGGCAATACAGTGCTTTTAAACTGTTATTCGCCGTGCTGCAAAATACAGTGTTATCCCTGAATGCTTATGTAAAAGCTTGCACACGGCTGCAGAAGTTACTTAATGACATTAGCTCAAACGGTCTACAGTGGGCTGTTTTGGGGGTATGAAAACTGATTTAAATACAATTTCCCCACGTTCGAAAATGTTTCTGGATATTTCCGTAGCTCACACCGTTTTGTCAAAAATGATATAGGTTACACGTACGTGCATCACACCGGGTCAACAGCAAATATTGACCAACGTGTATTAAGTGCATGCCTAGTTTCTTCTATAGTTCATGTTGACGAAGATTACTGCGACATTGACCACCATTCTATTTCTTTGACACTTTCTTTGCCCTCAGTTCCTAAGGCTAATGCTCAAAAGAAGAAAATTGGTTCGAAAAATAAAATTGGGAAAATACAAATTGGAGTGTAATAACGCTTGCTTCCCTTTTGTCTACCGTGCGTATGCCTTACCACCTTTTGCAACTTAGTACCCCTTGCCGGAATAATAAACTTAATTTGAATATTTATTATTTAAACATAATTTCTTGTTTGAAGTAAGGGGAAGGTGTGGCAGTTCCTCTTCATTGATGTCGCATTAATGCTCGGCAACCAGTGTGGAATATTCACCCAGAGCTTAAACCTATAAAAAATAAAGTGAAGTCTTGGGTTCGGATTTGGGTAGTGTGTGGCAGACCTCCTTCGAGAAAAGTGTTTAATATTAAGCAGTCAACAAAGATTGCTTATAAGAAGCTTCTCAGAAATGCCCGTCTTAGCGGGAATAATTTCCCTAAGAATAAGAAAGATTGTAAAAATGTTTCAAATAGTTTCAAGTTTGACGAATATAACACTCAATATAATATTTCTTCGTCTCGCTGACTGTCACACTACTCCCAAATTTTCTCGAAGCTAAATCATTCTGTGCATTCGGTGTATGGTAAGTTACTAAACATTTCTTTACCTCGTAACCTGTCACAGCGGCATGTCTTACCTGTTTAACATGACCTTATCATTAAGTCTTTGAAGCGGCTCAAATCAAAATACTACGATATAGATTTTATATCTATTAAAAATATTCGGCTTGATTTCAAAGAACTGTTGTTTCATTTGCAGTTATTATTTCAAATGTGTTTATTTAGTTCTATAGTTCCTGACAGCTTCATCTCTGGAACTGTTACATCAATATTGAAACGCGGAAAGGATACCTCTGATTGTTCTTCTTATCGCTCCATTGCAGTCACGTGTACGCTAAGCAAGATTTTTGAACATGTTCTACTTCAGTCAATCAATGAGAGTGCATTTCATGGAGAAAATCGGTTTGGGTACAAGCAAGGAATAATCTGGGCACATGCCCACGGGGTACTCACTCATGTTCTACGTCAAACCTCTCAACGAAATGAGCAAGTTCATTTCTCTTCGTCAGACATTTCTAAGGCGTTCGATAGCATTGTTCATAGTCAAGCTTTGTATTCTCCTTCTGCAAATGGTGTAAATGTTTCTATTATCTTTGTTCTGAAATATCGGTATGGTCATGCACACTTGGGCTTAAAATTGAATGGGACTCTCATGCAAGAAAGTATTGCAGTCCATCGTAGTGTACGTCAAGGTGGAGTGTTGTCAACTTTTATTTTCAAGATGCGTATTGCTGGGGTAATTGCCAAGATCTCTCGGACTTATTTTATGGGGTTTTCCGATGTGTCATTTATTGCTTACGCAGATGGTATTCTACTTATCAGTAGATGCGAATCTTCCCTGTCCCGCACAGTTCAAAGGGCTAAAAAACGTTTCCTTGATATTGGACTAAATCTGAATTTTGAAAAATGCGTGTGTACTTGTTTTAACGGTACCTTGCCAAATACTCTTCTTCAAATTAAAAATACATCCATTCCCTCTGTTGAAAATTTTGTTTGCTTTATCTAACTCTATCATATCGAAATTAGAGAATAATCTGAAAATACAAATCTCCCGATATAACTGCAAAAGTATAGTAGCTTCATGATAAGCTATCGGTAAAAGCATATCGACGGCTTACCCCATATCACGGGCTCATCCATTTGTTCTGTTGACCTTTTTCCTTGCTGGTTTTGTTGTACTTGTAGTTTTGTACCTTTGTACCTTTGTTCTCATCCGCTTGTTCTATTGATTTTGTTGTTCTGTCTTTTATGATGCTTATTTTGATTTCTTACTTTTTACTCTACTATCTTCCAATTGATTTGTGCAGTTGGCTATAAATAAATTATTATTATTATTATTATTATTATTATTATTATTATTATTATTATTATTATTATTATTACTATTATTATTATTATTATTATTATTTGTTTTGGCATCTTCAAATGTCCTTTTAATGATTCATAAGAGTAAAAAATTCTGATGAGAAGTTTTGTGTAATTTGCAATTTCGTAGCAGAATATTTACAACAATAATAATAAAAAAATAACAACAAACAATAAATTACTTTATTTTCTTCTTATAATGTAAATACAATTATTTTGATGTCCTTCAGTTTTCTGAAAACTCAATAAGAATTTCTCAGCAAACAGTTCTTAACCAACGTTTGGTATTTTCTTAGATAAGGCAATTCCACCAGTTTTTAGAGAAAAACAAGGTCCTACATCAAATTTTGAAGGACGTTTTTATGGCAAAAAAAAAGCGTAAAAGAGGAAATTTCATGGGAATATTTTTCCTTACAAAGAAGAAAAAAGCATTGAATCTCCATGGCACATTATTAATATTTTGAAACCTAATTGATAATATGTGCTAAAACTACTTGGTTTTATCTTTATGGTAAAAAATTTTGTGGCAAACTTCAAATAGTCCCGCCACTTCGTGGATCCCTCTCCCAATATTTATGAAATTCCAGTCATTTCCCCTGTTGTAGCATTGATCAGAAGTTGGACCTGGAAATTTTCATATTTGCTAAAACTTAATCCAGGTCCGCCTATTATAAATACTAGTGAGATGTGATACACTCGTGAGATGTGACAGTAGTAAACCCCTTTGCCGGTTCACCCCCTTTCTCTTTGCTTCGCAATCATAGAATACAGGTTCGTACGGTTTTTCAAAGTTGATCAAGCAAATTGGAAATATACATTGAATCACTTAAACAAAGGAAATGGGAAATGCTCTTATAGGCACCGAGACACTAGGGGACATACATTTTTTAGGATGATAATAATATCTAGGTATCTCCACTTTTATCTAAATACAAAAATGAGAGAAAGAATAAACAAAGTCGATGAGAAGCCTCTGAAAATCCATAATTCAAAACTTCAAGTAAAGTGAGAAGAAGAAAAGTATTGGTTCATTTATTAGTACGGAACATTTTAAAAATGAAACTGAACGGTAGACGCTATTACTAATTTTGACTATTTTAGAAGAAGAAAAAGAGTTTTGTGAGTGTTTTCACTCACAAAAAGAGCACAAGATTTATCATCAATTATAAGAAAATCCATATGACTATGTGATAAAGCACGTCCCTTATTCCTATTGTTCATTTTCACAGTCTTTTGTTACAAAAGAATCCATAATGCATCCAACGTTTACGTTAAAAAAATTATAGAAAACAGAGAACAAGATCTGTGGGTTAATGAAGACACTTAACAAACAAACCGGATTGTTTTGATTTTATATTGCACTTTTAGTGAATTAACTTGTCTGTTAAGATATTTCTTTACTTGTTTCATGTTTTAATAGCTGGCTTTTGCATTTATTTACTGATTGATTTTCTTAAATATAATTTATTTTTTATTTTCCTCTGTTTTTGACATAAAATTGAGTACATCGTTGATCCCTTGTATAAAACTATAATATAAGGACTTGACTTTGCTTCTTATTCAAATTTATTTAACTGCCTTGGAAATAAAAAAAAAATTCAAGAAAACTAAGCAGAAATGAAGAACGAAAGGAATGGAAAAGGCCAATGGCCAAGCCATAAAATTTCTTATTCTTCCTTAGCCTCCATATATGGTAAAGACAATCAAACAAAAACAGCTTAGAGCGACTAGGCATAAATTTTCATAAAAACTAATCGTTTAGAAACTAAATAAAACGTACAGTATAAGAAGTATACCTCAAGAATTTACTGTTCGTTCCTCTTGTTTTTAAAATAAGTTCGGTACAAGGAGAAAGAAATTATATAATTTTGATTGACTTAAATCTGATTTGTAAATCGAGTTTAATATAAATTTCTGTGGTGCCTAAGACCGTGAAAGGCATCTAGTTTTGAGATGAAAACCCTAGCTCAGATAAAACGAGGGAGAGAGGGTTTAAGTGCTGAAAAAAGTCAAGCTTTTGGTTTAATTTAGTATAACTTGCGAATGGAGCAACGGATCCAAATGAAAGCTAGACCAAAGATGACAAGGATCAGGGCTCATATCGAGCTCTGATATCACAAGCCATATCTAAAATAGGGCAAGGGGGAGGGGGTTTCAAGTTTTAAGAAAATCGAGTTTTTCTTCAGTTTAGTAGGGCCTATAACTACTTCCACCCATGGCTTGCCCAAAGCCTGGAAATAACCCTTTTCCAAAATAAGTCATACTGAAGCCAACCTTCAACCAAATATTCCGTCCCCAGAGAAAAATTACTTTATATGGCACTTGGTATTTACCAAGTGACATACGGTGATCGCAAATTCTGTAGGTCTGTCGGTCTGTCAGTTCTGGTCTTGCTAGTTTAGGCACTTCGAGTTAAGCTAGGACGACGAAATCTGGCAGGCGTATCCGGGACCAGACCAGATTAAATTTGAAATAATTGTTTCCCCGATTCGATCATCTGGGGGGGGAGTGGGAGGACGGTTAATTTCAAAAAATTAGATCGGATCTTAATTAAATTTGATGGATATCATGTCTCAGAGCTCTTACTTTAAATTCCGACCGGATATGGTGACATTGGAGGGGGAAACCTAAAATCTTGGAAAATGCTTAGAGTGGAGGGATCGAGATGAAACTTAGTGGGAAAAATAAGCACAAGTCCTAGATACGTGATTGAAATAAACAGAACGAATTCACTCTTTTTTGGGGAGTTGGGGGGAGGGTTAATTCTGGAAAATTAGAAATAATGAGGTACTTTTAACTTACGAAGGAGTGATCGGATCTTGAATTTCATCGGATGAAATTTCATATTGGAAGGACCTCGTAACTCAGATCTCATGTTTTAAATCCCGACCGGATCCAGTGTCATTGGGGGGATTTGGGGGGGGGGAGATCTTGGAAAACGCTTAGAGTGGAGTGATCAGGATGAAACTTGGTGGGAAGAATAAGCACAAGTCCTAGATACGTGATTGACATAACCGAAATGGATTTGCTCTCTTTGGGGGAGTTGGAGGGGGTGTTAATTCGGAAACACTAAAAAATTGAGGTATTCTTAACTTAAAAGCGGGTGACCGTTCGTGAGGTATTTTTGAATTTGATATTAAGAAGGAACTTATGTCTCAGATCTCTTATTGTAAACCCCGACCAGTGGTGGTGTCATTGGGGGAGAGTTGGAGGGGGAAACCGGAAATCTTGGAAAACGCTTAGAGTGGAGAGATCGGGATGAAACTTGGTGGGTAGAATAAGCAAATGTCGTAGATACGTGATTGACGAAACCGGATTGGATCCACTCTCTTTGGGGTAGTTAGGGGGTCCAGTGCTTTGGCGAGTTCGGTACTTCTGGACGTGCTAAGACAATAAAATTGGTAGGCGTGTCAGGGACCTGCACAAATTGACTTGATAAAGTTGATTTCCCTGATTCAACCATCTGGGAGGGGGGACTTAAGGGAGAGGAAAAATTAGAAAAATGAGGTATTTTTAACTTGCGAGTGGGTTATTGGATCTTAATGAATTTTGATATTTAAAAGGACATTGTGTCTCAGAGCTCTTATTTTAAATGCCGACTAGCATTAAGCCTCTGATTTTTCTTTTAAAGTAATCAATTGATTCTTATAATTTTGCTAGAGCTCATGCCATATGAGCTCTTGGCTCTTCCGACCTCGTCACAATTGCCATACGAGCTCTTAGCTCTTATTTTATTCCTTTTTTCTCAGAAGATTTTCGACTTAGTCTCATGGTTCTTGCCACTTTATGGTGTAAAAACTGCTGCTAGAAATAGATAGGTTGCAACTTCTGCCGTATTGTCTTCTAGTATATTTAAATGTGTGCTTGCATCGTTCCTGCATCCCCTTAAAAGTTCTGTTTCTTACGGTAATATTGGTGTGTCTTCTCTTGCATATGCAGACGACGTTCTTCTTGTTGCCTGGACTCGCCGTGGATCGCTTTACAATTTTACTATATTAACCAATGAACTATCTAAGATTGGACCGTCAGTTAATGTGTCTAAATGCGAGTTTATTTGTTTTAATAGCCCTTATGTGGTCGCTCCATTCGTTGCTGGGACTGCAATTCTGCCATGTTCTTCTTTAGTTAGTTGGCTTGGTCTGTGTTTCGGTCCAGCACTTTCCACTACCTTTTCATCCCTAGTGAATCAAGCCGTGAAAAACCTACGCGTCGCTTACGGAAAAATATCCCCAAACAAAAGCCGTTACAACCGCAACGGTTTGTGCATGATTTATAACGCTTATTGCACCCCTGTGCTTTTGTTTTTTATCAGGCATGGCTCATCTGTTTCGTAAGAAAAATCCCCATACTCTACGTGCGGCTTATTTCAGATATTGCAAATTCCCCCTCCAGCTTCCTAGATGGCACCAAAACAGAAAAATAATTGCTCGATTTGGTTTAATAGATGTGCCTTCTCAGATTCGGTCTTCCAGTGATAATTTGTGTAAAAATACTATCTACTTTATTATCTACTTTTATATTTATATATATATTATATATATACATAGAATAAATACTTGAAGTAGTACTTGAAGTAATACTTAAGTACAATTTTGGCAAGTACTTGATATTTGATACTTAAGTAATAATTTCGAAAGTACTTATTACTTGATATTTAAGTAAAAAAACAATGAGTACTTAATGCTTGATACTTAAGTAAAAATTTGGAGTACTTGTTGCAGCACTGCTTGCACCTCGTTTAAGACCCTTGTCCTTAAGCAAAGGTTTACGTTGATAAAAGCGTATAAAAATCTAGAAAACGCAATCTCCTGATGATTATAACTGATTCATTGACGCATTTTCTTTAAAAGAAGGAAGGGAAAAAAATATGAATTACCGTTCAGGTCCCATTTAAAACATAACACTGGAAAGAGAATCTATCAAAATGAGCTCAATCGTTATGTAGGGATAGTTCGCCCCTACATAACGTGATAACAAACTGTCAGTAAGAAGCTACTACTTCAATACTACCAGGAACTTTAAAAATGGAATTTTGAAACCAATAAGAAATAATATATAAATTTAATTAAGTTTAGTTTTACTAATCAAAGGTTAAGAGCCTGAGAAAATTTGCCTGATTTTTGAAAAAAGGAGGAAACACCCCCTAAAAGTAATAAATTCTTAGTGAAAATTACACCGTCAGATTATGCCTATCAGAGAATTCTGTATCTATGTAGCTAATCAAAAAAAGATGCAGTTACAAGAACTTTTCAAACGGACTTGGCACTAGCACTTTTTCCAGGGTCAATCTATACATCCCAATTATGTAGGCCTTTCCTTAGTTGACAAAAGCTAAATTTTTTCAATATAATCCTCCTTTCTCCACTATGTGTTACAAAATACTTTATGGTTCTTAATGACATTATTTCTTTTGGTGCAATTCCCCAGGTGACCAGGGACAAGGAAGATTTCATTTTGCCCTGACCGAACTTCTTTCCACTTCTCACCACAAGGCCTCAGAGGAAATGGCCCTCTCAGCTGAGGTCCAAATTGATTTTCACGATAAAAACACTACCGTTGTTCATTTCTCTTCTTGGAATACTTATTTCTATAAATAAATACAAAAAGAGAAGGAAGAAATTTCATGTTTATAAGGACGCTCTTATTTTGTTACATATTCCTTAGACATTGTTCTTTATAGTTTCTGACATTTTATTATTATAATTCATAGTTCTTAGAATCAGTAATAGGTTTAATCGAAAATATAAGTAATAGACTTGTCACCTGAATACATTTAAGTCTTTGTAACATAAAATCTTTTAATGAGTTTAAAAAATATGCAAGCACATTTAGATTTTTTGCGATCATGTCTACAAGGGATATTTTTCATATGCTTCCAACATAAGGCTACAAATAATTTTAGTATATAAAACTGTAAATTCTAACCCTTTTGTGAAAAAGGACAGACAGAAAATATAAGGGAAAAAAAAGCTTCCAATATTAACTATCAAATAAGATGGGAGAAATGGACTGGAAGCCAAACTTACAAATTTCAGTATTTTCTCAGAAATGTCTTATAATTGTCCTGAATTTCAAATTTTAAAGTTGACCCTCGCACTCCAGTTTTATCCACCAAATCGTTTTTTGGTATGTCCATGGATTATTCACTGAGGTTAAATAAAAAGAGACATTTTCTTTTAATTGAAAGTAAGGAACAACATTAAAACTTAAAACAAACAGAAATTATTCCGTATATGAGAGGGGCTGTCTTCTCCTCAACGCCTCGCTCTTTACGCTAAAGTTTGACTCTTATTCACAACTCTACTATTTAAAACAATAAAAATTGAGCGTAAAGAGCGAGGCATTAAGGAAGGGACAACCCCTTTCATATAAGGGATATTTTTTGTTCATTTTAAGTTTTAATGTCACTCCTTACGTTCAGTTAAAAAATTTCTTTATTTTTAATTTCTGAACCTTTTGAACTAATGAAGGATTGAAATGGGCTCACCGTACATGAAAATTAAAATAAAATTTGTATATTAACTTTGGCAGATTCATTCCGTATATGAAGGGTTGTCCCCTCCTGAATACCATAATCTTTACGCTAAATTAGCCTTTTAAAAAAGCTTTCTATTCTAATTAAACGGCCCCCTGTTTCAATAGATGCTCTGAAAAAATTGGGACAAACAGTCAGACCTTAGCGTAAAGAGCAAGGTATTCAGGAGGTGGAAACCCTTCATATATGGAATAATTTCTATTCATTTATCAAATAATGCCGGTAAATCTGACTTACCCTCTATGAAATGTACCCCTGCCCCTCACGGAAAATTCCTTCATGAAATTTTCATCCTTGCTGAGATTCTCTCTCCCTGTAAAATTGCTTACGGATAGTTCAGCCAGAAAAATTCTGCTTAGCATTCTTTCATTTGAATTTGACTTTAATCTATAATCAGTTTCTAAATCAATCCAGGAATACTCCCTTCCGTGGGAATTATTTCCTGGAAATCAAGACACGCGGGAAAGGGCCCCTGGATAATCCTCAAGGAACATTTCTACATCAAACATTTGGCAAAGAGAATGTAAAACAATAAAAAAGAATTTCGTATAGTAATTCTGTCAAATCCCTGCATCGTAACATTTTCCCTGGATTATTCAACCCCCCTGAAATTTCCCACCCGAAGGGAGATTCTCCCTATAGAAATTCACATTAAGCACATCCCCCCCTAAAAAAAAATTCTGTATGCCTCCCATTAACAAATTCTGTACGTAAACTATGGGCAAATTTCATAACTTACAGGCATCTCCCGACAGACTGTGGGGCTCATTTCACACTTAAAAACATTCCAAAATTTTTATAAAACAATTTTTGGGGGAAATGGGCGTGGGAGGAGGGCCCAGTTGCCTTCAATTCCTGTTGGTAACTGAAAAAGGACACTGGAACTGTTTATTTACGTTCAAATGCACCCTCTGCCGATCTTCTAGGACAATCAACCGTGAAAAAAAAAAAAAAAACAGATGAAAAACAAATATACACGCATCCGTGATCGGTCTTTTGGCAAAAATAGAAAAAATCCAGATATTTGCAGATAGGAGCTTGAAACTTCTACAGTGAGGTTCCTTGGTACACTGATTCTGATGGCGTGATTTTCATTAAGATTCCTTGAATTTTAGAGGGTTGCTTCCCCATTTTGAAAATGAGGGAAATTTTCTCAAGCTTGTAACTTTTGATGGTTAACACAAAACTATAGATTCGGAATCAGCATAATAAGCTTATTCTTTCGACCTATCTATTGATCTTAAAGTTCAGTTTTTTAGAGTTTCAGTTACTACTGGGCCACGTCGCTCCCTACTTACCTATCGTTACCACGAACTGTTTGATACGTCGATTTTGATAGATCGGATTAGAAATCTGAATCTGACTGAAAAAAAGTAAGGAAGTGATAATATCCCTTTCAAATATCCTCAGCCACATATTCTATAAGAGTATCAAGCTATTGATTAAGAACCAGTGGAACACAGACTAAAGACAGACATCAAGATAAAGAGGAATAAATAGGTAATATTCCATTCTAAGACTTCCATTCAAGAAATCATGTTTTTAATTCGACCTCCGCAGCTCTGCAATTAGAAGCACTGACATTAGCTCTGTTTATCTTCAGGTCCACATACCTTTCATGGTGGAGCGATGCATAACGAAAAAAAGTAGAGAAAATTCTCATTAAGGATACTGAGCCAAAATATTTTTTTCTTTTAGTGTCTTAAAGTCTTTACTGAGAAGAAGCATTTGGGGGATATTTCACCTTCCCTATTTTTCTGGCTTCAAATTTTAAACACGATCCCATTAGGTTTTTAAAAACGGATGGTTATTTGCTCCTTTTTCTGGTGTAAGCTTAAAATAATGTGGTTGAATTCCATTAAGATGTTACAAACATAAATCAATTTACCTCAGAATCAAAGGTAAGTAATTTCCCTTTTTCTCGTTAGTAAGTTTGGAATTTTTTCAAGCTAGCAATTTATCATATAAAAAACTGCGTAGATATTGCTGTCCAAATATAATATGTGCATTTGAAATACTTTTTTTGGTTTTTTGAATGCCTCTGTAGCTAGTGTAAGTGCCTGTGTACCTTCCTAGGTAGATTGGTACTTACCAGCTTTGTTCGCTATCAGTGTTTTTTCACGAGGTACTTGTTAACAATCCAGAACACACTCAAGAAGGGAAGTTAGGTTAATCATAATGAAACATGGCAAAATATGATAACTATAATACTTTAGAAACAAAGTTGGTCCTATGCTTGGAACCGACAAACGATTATGGGAAGCAGGCCACGCAGAACACATTATATTCTATATCTAACCTAACCCCTAACCCCCTCTATATATTAAATTTTTATTTAAAATGTTACTTAATCGCGGTTTTTCTCACTCAAAATAAGCAAATCATACCTGATTCTAGACAGACAAACGGCTTCTGTTAGATCTACAGTGTAATTCATAAAGGGGATTGGATTCCCCCAAATGTTTCCCCGAGTCGTGAAAACGCAACATAAATGAACATGAACAAAATTATATACATTTTTTAAAGTTTTGTTTGTACCCCCTCCCCGCCAAAAAATCTTTTGTAAGCCTCCCTCCTTGAAAACAATTCTGGATATGGCCCTGAGTAGTAGGGCTGTAACAGGGACAGAGGATACACCTGAGGCTCCAAGGACTATACCCTAAGCCTCATTGCATATACCCTTTACCTCATTAGCATAGTACAGACGGAACATCGTTCGCATCGCCTAATTAGAAAACGATTTGCATAAGTGGTTTACCTAGCAGCTAGATCCGGTCAGAAACATTTCTTAGTAATCAAATTATCTATACTAAAGAGCATTCACCATTAGCATATTCACAAGAGCAAATAATTTACGTATACCAATGAGGCCTTAGCAACTAGCCTTGGCCAGCAGATCCAATATAAGACTGGATTTTAAATGTCTTTAATACTAGTAAGATAGCAGATTCAGAGAGAGAGAGAGAGAGAGAGAGAGAGAGAGAGAGAGAGAGAGAGAGAGAGAGAGAGAGAGAGAGAGAGAGAGAGAGAGAGAGAGAGAGAGAAAGAGAGAACAGTTTGAATATATCGTTTTTATCGAGTTTTTATTTGACAAGTCTTGCTAACAATAATGAAGGGTTTCTTTACACTATTGAAAGTTTATAGTGGAGCTCACAGCAGCAATGATGCAAAGACAAGAGCACGAAATGAAGCATTAAACATTCCAAAAGACTGTCAGCTAAGCCTATAGTGCGGAAAGATGTTTGCGAGATATGTGATATCATTGAGCAAATTCAAATTGGAGGAACAGTTATGTATTGCAGCAGATTTTAAAATAATACACATGCATAGAATTCAATTTGCTTTAAATGCAATAACTTGAATTAGTATTAGAAAATGAATGATATATATATATGTTATTGTAATTACGGAGTAAAAGAATTTCTAAATAAAAAATGTTTTTTTTTAAATATTTTCAGTAAGTCACCACACATCTCCGAACTAGAGGAGCTTTGGGGATATCCCTGAAGTAGATAGAATTTTGGATTTGTTAGTTAGTCTGTAGTCAGCTGTGAGAGTGTTAGGATTAAGAAACGGATTGATTTATGAAACATAAAATCATGTGGAATCTTGTGATTTTGAAAATATTTGATAGTAAATGATCATTTTCAAAAGTTATCACTGCAAAAGAAAATGTTCTCTCAAAGAATGCTTGATGGTATTATGAAAGAACAATCTCAAGCTTTGAATTATTATATGATGCTTTTGAGTCGTGGTCCAAATTCATCTACTCAATTTATTGACAAACTAATCGAAACAAAATAAGATGTCATTATGGATTTGCTTTTGAATACTATCTTAGAAATTCATTGATGGTTTAAGACTCTATCCAAATGATATTTCAGTCTACATTTTTCCATGAGAACAACAAATAAGTCAACAATTTACAAGATTGTGTCCAAACAGGTTGAATTGATTTGAAGCGTAATGTCACTTTATTACTCCTAACCTTTCTCTGGAAAAGAACATTCCCTTTATTGATCATAAGTCAATTTCTATTTGGCTTTGAGAGAGTCCAAACCGAAAAAATTCTAAACATGTCCACTATGCATGTATACAGTAGGTAGCTGGCCATTCTGTGAGAATTGTACAAATACGATGAAAAGTGTAGATTGTACAATCAGTGTAAATTGCGCAGAGGATATGCAGTACAAATTAAAAACTTTAAAAAAACAAATTAATTTCTGTCTTGAAGAGATTTGTGACTCTCACACTAGAGGATTCTTATGCGGCTTTAAGTTATTTTGGGAGGAAGAATCGGGTCCACGCTTCGACTGTAGGTATAAGAAGAACATGTGGTTTCTACGTTTTCGCTGTGAAGACAATGGCTACTATGATTACAGACCTACTGATTTTATTTGGCTGTTACAGAAAGTGGTTACTCCATTTGATAACACTGTATGTGATACTATCTCAAATTATCAAATTGAAACACGGGAATTGTACAGTACGAATGAAAAAAGTACCAATGACTTCAAAAAGAGATATAATAAGAGTGAAGTTATATTGTACGGTGGAAAATGTGACCCTGACTGTGTACATCAAGATCAACGCACAGTGAATTCATGCTTTGTTGCAATTAAGCGTTCTTGGCAGTGACCTATATGTAGAAAAGGAAAAAAAAGCTATTAAAGAGGAAGAAAAAGCTATTTTTTGTATTTACA
The DNA here is from genome assembly GCF_032884065.1 of Artemia franciscana. NCBI lineage: Eukaryota > Metazoa > Arthropoda > Branchiopoda > Anostraca > Artemiidae > Artemia > Artemia franciscana. The sequence goes on along the minus strand of NC_088869.1, from coordinate 55,383,708 downwards.
TTTCGGCTAACAAACAAATTTACAAGAAAATTTTAAGACATTTTATTCTTAGGGCACTGAATTTAATATTTTACAGCTACGAAATTTTATTTTCCACTAGAGAGTCATTCAGGCGAGGGTTGTCTACGTAAATGTTGAGAAGTTCATTGTACGTATAGCCACAATATCGAAATACGAAAAATCTAGTGGATGAAAACGAAAGCTTTTATTTGTTAAATCCTGCAATCTCTTCTGGTTTTGAATAATGCTTTTCCCGCTGTTTTTAATAAAATTGTTGATCTACGGAAAAGTAGCTCTTGGCAGTTTTGAAAAATTACAGCTTACTTTGCTTATTGTAAAAAAAAATTGGAAAAATGAAAAATAGCTTGACTGAGTTACAAAGGCTTCGGGCGATAAGTTATTTGGAGCTATCAGGTCAAGGACGTAGGTTTAGTAATTAAATTCCGTTGAAAGTATTATGTTTGAAATTTTTTGTAGCGGTGTTCACGTATTTTTTTCGTATTTTAACCGCTCTAGTTTCTTATTACCACTATTGGGGATATATTACTCATGTCAACTCTAGAGCTAGAAGGTCTGAAGACATGTTTTATATATTTTGTTTGTTTTCTGTAGAGTGAACAATTTATTATAATATAGTAGAAAAGCCTTAGGGGTCACATTCTGCTAATTAATTTTGATAATTTCTCTGCGTTTTAATTTTGAATTTCTGTATCTGCTTCATTGAAAAATTAACGCTTTTAATAGATCTTTAACTTTTAGTAATGGTCATATGGACGGAATAAAAAGGTAACAGCTAGTTTTTGTTGTTGGATGAACTGGAACAATTTTTGAGAGCTCACAATTGGAGATTTGGCAATTCTCACTTCTTTTAATTTTAGCTCTAAATTGAAAAAAAGGTGGCTCATTACAATTTTGAGCCATCCTAGCCAAGTGGTTACCTTGCTAGACTTGAAATCCTTTATTCACATTGAGAGCGTCATAATTCTTGTGTTGTTGGTTATTTACATTAGAACGAGGATTAATGACATGATTGTGTATAGGCCTACATGGTTAGAATCAATTCAGCTCTAAATGGGTATCTCGAGAAATCTTGGAAAGGTAAAAAGGAAGTGTTTGCGAAAGCACTGTACGGCTGTCCCCGATCCCCCACTTTGCTTCCTGTCTGAAGAGTCATGAAATGGAGATCAGGATCACCATTAAGAGCTGTACAGTTCAAAGCAGTACTGTTTGCCTTTTAAGTTTCATTACAATGTCATTAAAAAAAGGCAACAATAAAGTGGAAACAATTGTTTTTTTTTATAAATACAGTAGAGATGGTAAGAGCCAAAAGGAACTGGAAAATATGTATAGAGTAGTCAAAGAAATGAAATGTATATCGCAAGGCTTAGATAGTAACTAGATATACGCATCAGATTATCTTGAGGTTACCCTTAGGTTTCTTGCCCCACATATGGCGCAAGTCAATTTATTTAATTTAAGTTTCAGAGCTTAATTTAAATTAAATTTCAAATTTCAAACTCTGCATTTGGTGGGATTTATTCCCTTTTCAGGCAGTTTAAGTTTTTAATGTTGATTCTTTGGATTTAAAGAATGTTTGGAAGTGGTTAATTTTGATGTTTCCTCCTTATTTTATCAGAGATTCGGTAATAATGAAGCTGGGAAGAAACTTGTGGACCTTGGTGTTTCTTGCTTCGAAGGAATTCCCAAAAGAACTGATATAAATTTTGTTTTATAATAAAAAAATTCAAGAAACAGAATAAACACCGATCAGTTGACAGCGTGCCGTAGATCAGTTTGCAGCGGTGCACCTCTGAATATTTTTTTCTGTGGTGCCTACCAAAATTATTGCGTCCAGCACCACCAAACGTTATTTTGGCGTGGCCTCGGGGAATAATATAGAGCCCACTTGAGTCTGGAGTCTGTTTAGAAAATTTGGAACAGACTCTGTTCCCGACTGACTGGAGTGTCATACCTCTCCAGCTATCTTACCTTATGTCTTTATTCCTCTATTAAATTATTTTACGATAATGTGTGTCTATTCCTAAGGGACAAGCTCGTTTTCCTGCACTTTAGTGATTAATTAGAGTTTCCAGTGGGCAAGTGCTCCTATTCCATATTTCAGGAGCTCTGAAGTAATGTCAACGTTACCAGCTACCATCCCATATGAGAGAACTTTGAGGGTGGACGCCATGAACAACTAGCGAGTGTTTGGTTGTTGGCTGCCACAGAAAATACCAAATAATATCCTCCCCAACAACTTGGAATATCTTTCTAGCTAGTAAGTAGAAGGCTGCTGTTATCTTCTCTGAAAAGACATGATCTCTTTTGAGCACAGGAGAGATCTCCCGTAAGTATGCAGACGGATTTACTGTCACCTCGGAAAGGTATCTTTTCTGTTGTAGCTGCAAAAGTTCCAGCATATGCCCTCTTATCGTTCGTTACAAATGTATTTACTCGTTTGTTAGCATTTTTAAGTTGTTCATTTGAACTATCAAATTATTTTTAAACAAATTAATTAGATACATGGTTAGGTGAGCAGTTGTTTGCAAAAATTTTAACATCTATTCATTCCTGGATTAGATGTCAAGTTCATCACTAACCCATTCTCTCTTCTTCCTTTCTTATAGTCAAAAATTTAACGGATGCATTCTTAATAAACATAGGTGGGATTTTATTCACTGCCTTAAGCTCTATTGCAAAAAAAATGAAAAAAACTTCGTTTTCTTAAAGAGTTAAAGAGGCTGCGTCCCAAAGTCGAACCTTAAAACGTATAGGAATTAGGAGAGGCAGTAGGGGGGCTGCCGCCCCCCAAACCCCCCCTTTTAAAGTCTCTTTTATACAGAATTTTTGTTGTGGGGGGCTGCCACCCCCCTAACCCCCCGCTCTTGGCTTCGGAAAGGCCCTCTTTTAATTAACAAAAAATTGAAATGAATGAATAATGGAATAACTTCGAAAAATGTTAAACACAAGAGGACAGGAGAACCATTGCGCCGAAACTAGTAATTAGTAACAATGAAGTCCCCCCACAACAAAAAACCTGCATAAAAGAGTCTTTAAAAGCGGGGGGTTTGGGGGGCGGCAGCCCCCCTACTGCATCTCCTAATTCCTGTACGTTTTAAGGTTCGACTTTGGGACACAGCCTCTTTAACTCTTTAAGAAAACGAAGTTTTTTTCATTTTATTTCTGTACGTTTTTCTACAATCCATGGTGGATGTAATTTAATAATAATTTTCCATGTTTATTTTCTCGCTTTCTGTATCAATAAATTCAAACTGACAAAATTATCTAATTTTGATAATTTTAATAGTTTAGCAGCTTAATTAAAAATTTAGCAGCTAGTGGTTTTTACCCACCCGCCTCCGGTTTATGGGCCCAGCGCGCTTCCGCTGTGCCAAGCTGCTGTTATGCTTGTTATCAAACAAGTTATTACAATAGGAAATTTCACCAACGGCTTCAATTAGGAAATCAGTTTAAATGGTTCTTTTAACTTGCTTCCATCAAGCCTTACCCCCACTTCAGTATAAATTCTTGTGAACATTCCAGTATGTAATTCTGATCACATGTTTCCATGTTTATTTTCTCCCTTTCTGTATCAATAAATTCAAACTGACAAAATTACCTAATTTTACAAATTTTAAAAAGTTAGGAGCTAGCGGTTTCGATCCACCGACCTCTGGGTTATGGGCCCAGCACGCTTCCGCTGCGCCAAGCTGCTGTTAGTATAAGAATTTTTCAAACAAGTGATGTTATTACAAGAGAAAATTTTACCTTCAATGGGGAAATGGGTTTTTCTAAGCTAGAAAATCGGGGGGTTAAGATTTTCCGACGAAACTTTCCAGGAAAATTACTCGGAGAATTCCGCGTCGAATGAGTCTTCGTACACTCAGATCCGATGTCGGCTGTGACCTGTAGGCGTGGCGAAAAAAAAACAAAAGGAGAACATGAATTTTAAGTGGCTATGCGTGGTTTCTGGAAAACAGGGAAGGAGTTATTGGATAGAGCTGAAATTTCGCGTATAAGCTCCAAGGCCCTGGGGGACCTTAACTTGTGAATTTCAGCCCGATCGAACAACGTTAAAGGGGTGGGGGGTGGGGTTGGGTGTTCGAAACTTTTGGCCAGATTTTTGAAGGAAAAGTCGGAGGGGGATGAAATTTGGCAGGTTTCTTAGTTGGAGCTCGCGCTACGAAATGCATCCCTCCCCATCCCTCTGCGATCACTGGAAACGAAGATCGCTTAACATTGTCGTGGTTCACCTCTTTAAAGAGGCACGAGTGTGCCTCCTTGACTTGGCTACAATTAACTGATGATTTGAAAAAAAACTCTATTCTCTTGTAGGTTTTAAAGTCTTGAAGCGATTTTCTTCTGCAAGTATATGATCGATTTAGGTTTGATTGATGGTTCTAGGTGAATTCCGTTTCGATTTATAAAAAGTCCTAGTTTAAGACCATGTCAAGTCTTGAGTAGCACAAAATCAACCAGAGACACAACGTGATTGCTGATTTTCCTTTCAATTGTTCTGAGCCACTCTACATCAGTTACTTTTAGGGCTTGCAACAAACTTTAACAGTGAAATCATTGACAACAACCAATATTTCATGTTTATGAAACTTACAGGGGACATCTTTATCAATAACTAGAAAGTATTATATCAATCGATTCATTTGTTTGTGCATGCACGGATGTACAGCCGGTGCCAAACCGCTCAAGTGTATAATCTTTCCAGGATTAACACATAATACTCTTGCAATGGATGATTATTCCTGCTTAAAGCCAATGCCACACCGATTCAGTGTACAATCTTTTCAATATCAACACATGATAGCTCTTGCAATTGAGGACCATTGCACAATAAAATCTTGGCATCTTTTACCTTTTGGATTTATTGCCACTGCTGTTTTAAAACAATGTAGCGTCTACGCACTCGGGGATAAACATTTTTTAGTCGATAAACATTGGTGACGCCACATTACAGTCCTGACACTGTGCAGTATGAGTCTATTTCACTCTCGTTTTTCATACATAAAATAAAATTCATCATAGAGCACAAACTTTTGTTTAATTATTGATGCTTTAGGTGAATCCATTGAACCATGGTCTCAGGAGACGCTACAATTGTATACTGTTCACCCACATAATAAAAAATTTCCCTAGCAATTTATATTTACGATCTTCCACGAAATTATGTATATTAGAATGCTTGCTTTGAATTGTACCTACTATATCATCTACAGGATTGTTCGTGATTCAAGTTCTGTAATGACTCTCAATAAGCAAATATATCAACGTGCTTCAAAGTTTCTACTTTCAGCATGCAGTCAGGCAACAAATAAAGACTACTGTTAAATTATATAGATTTTTTGCACCAGCTATCTGGAATTCAATCCAGTTGAAAATCTGGAACTCAAATAACCTTATTACCTTCAAGCAAGCAGTGAAGGGTCGTTACAGAAATACTGTTTAGATTTGAATATCGTGCTGTCCTCCTCTTTCGGTCTTTTTCTTTTCTTTTTATTTTTCTTTTCTTTCTCTTCGTCACCCCCTTTTTTTCTCTTTTATTCCTTTTTTTTTATAAATCCAGTTGATTCGTTGTTTCTGCTAGGTGATTGTTTAATTATTCTTTAGTTAAGTTTCTGCCCTGGTCAAGCACTTTTGTGCTTTCCTGGCAGATTATGTACATGTAATTATGTGTTTTTGTTTAAATATATATGATTGAATTGAATGATTGAATTGATACTTTAACCCCTTAGAGATTATTGCAATACTTCCGGGATCACTGAACTAATTATCAAAAACAATTCACATAGATATTTTCACTCCGAAATCGATTTCAAGATTTTTTATTTATTTATTTATTTTTAAATCATATTCTATTAAAGAACACCACATTTGTAATAGTTACGCCAAAATACATTAGTATGATCGCGATAATCTATTTTCAGTTGAAATTTTTTCACTGACATTTTGTGACGAAATATTAACGAGCCGACGCAATTTTTCCTTTCTGTACTGCACTATTCAGTTTGTCTTGAAAAAGTATGCATCGAAAGACTTTCAATTATATTTAGTCACCATTTACATATACGTCTAATTTAATTCAACCCTCTTTGTTTAAGCATATTTCACTGATATAAAAAATTAAAACAAAATTTGGAAGGGGGAATTTGGGACACTAAACGGTGACCTTGGAGGTGTACTCATGAGGCACTGTCAGGGGGCCCCGTTAAAACATAACTAATGGGATTTCTTTTTAATAAATCAATACATTATATATATATATATATATATATATATATATATATATATATATATATATATATATATATATATATATGAAACAAAAAACATCCTTTAATATTTTGCATTAGACTCATCTTGAAGCCTCATTTAAAAATAATTTTTGTTTTACATTAGAAATTATTCAGGCAAAACCTTCAATTTAACTCCATTCTGTTGCCCATAATAATCAACCCGGATTAACATACCAATATTCTTAAGGCCCTTTAGAAAGGTAAATTTAACAACAGTTAAGCAACAAACTGGATTGATATCTAAGCATCGGTTTGAACCATAGTTTCGTGGAAAGCACTTGAAATATTTACTTTTATTCATGTAAATTTTGATCTATGGAAACTTGGATTCCTTTCGGGATAAATTAAACGTAAGGCATTACAATTCTTATATATTACTGATTCTAAAGTACTTATTTGCCAAGGCTTATCTTGACTTCGTTGGTTCATTATAATTCATGCGCTGGACGAATACTATTAAAAATCGCTCATTAGGAGGACATTTATAAAAAAAATCATCTCATTGGAAAGCGTTTTACAAGTTCTCTCCATCCGTCCTTTTAAGTAGCACGAGCAGAATATATGCTCATGTTAGTATGAAAATTATGTATATCTTGTACTATGCTTATTTTGTACCTGTTGGAGTATGCTAACGAGGCTTAGGATATATGCAATGAGGATTAGATTATAATCTTTAGGGCCTCAGACGCATCCTCTGCCCCTGTTAGAGCCATATTGCTGCCCTGTTGTAATGTATACTCTTTAATGAGGACCTGAAAAAATCTCTTTCCTTGAAAAATCCTTGAAAAATTAATCAGGCAAAAGACTATTCACTCAACACAAAAAAAATTTTCTGCGCCTCCGGCCTACTTTAGGAGAACTCAGTTCAGCTGCATTCCCATATAACTAAACTGAACAGATGATGTTTTGGGTTCAAGCGGTCCAAGTCAAAATATATTATATCGAAAAGAATTAGTAAGAAATATTTTAGGTCAATCTTTAAATTGATTGACGGATGACAATACAAAACGACTATGTTTCACTTTGTTGACTAGGCAGTCATAAAACGAGCAGTTTATCTAAATCAAGAAAATTGTCACTGAACATAAAAAAATCTCATTTAGAGTGACATTAATGTTTAATTTTTTCAGTAAGAGCCAGTACCACAAAATTAACAACTTTTTCATCTGCTTTGACACCTAAACCAACATCATTAATTTTTAACCCACCATTATTAATCCACTGTTTGTTTAAGCACTTAAATAAATCTTACATACTGTCTGACTTTTTATCTTATATTTTGACTCTCTTCCTTTAAAATTCATACTATCAAAGTATGGTCCTTTTCATATTATGATCTGTTACATTTCTGTTATATGGGCAGTCCGACAGGCTCTTTGTTATATGTTATTTGACGCGATCTTCTATCACTGCATTTAAAACTGATTAAGCTTGTTTATTGGGTTTTATCATACCAAAACTGTCAAGACTAAAGTTTCAGCTTGCTTTTCACCTCTCTAAAGCTGAAGCTTTAAAACTCTCAACATGATGATTTCCATGTTCTATAGTTATGCCCAAGGTTTCCTGCCGATTAGTTTCAAACCGATCAGTGAAAACATTGAACAACCTGCAAAAACCTTGGCAACAGTAGTAGTAAGGGGAAATAGTCAGAGGCACATATTGGTGCTGAAGCCATGGAGAGAGATTGACCCTCGTATGATCTTTGTTCAAAGAATGATTTTTCTCTTTTTTTTACTGTTTACATGCCTACTTTTTAGCAAAGAATTTCTAATATGCAGGGAGATGGATACAGTATGGGCCAGGAGTTCCGAGGCTGCAATGATACAGACAGGAAAAATCTGGCATATCCAATCCTATAAATTGAAATTCGGTGCATGTTTTTATTTAAAGAAGATTCTACCAGCTCACTTGTACGATGAAATATACTGTGTCTTTATATCAGATAAGGACTTCGCGCGTTTTCGATGGAGTCAGGACGTGACTCTTTCTGTCTACAGTCGGTCTGTCTACATCGGTCTACAGTTGAAATTAAAGTTGATTTTGTAAACACATTATGACTTAGCTTGTTTTTTAATTGTGTACTTGAAGTTCTAATGCCTCGTTTAATTTTTTGGAACCAAAAAAAGTAAGACTTATTCTTTTTTCTGCAAAGTTTCAAGCGGGCAGGTTTTAGTCTTCCAATTATGAAGAGATAATATACTTGCATGGACCCAGATAAAATAATTCATAAATGACCATCTTACAAATAAAAAGCTGCTAATGTTGGGGGAGATGTTTGAAAAGGCCTTGAGTCTATATTTTCTCCAATAATACACATTCAAGTACGTCACATGATTCTGGCTCTAGGTGTAAAATGCTCTACTCTTCTATTAAAACGTATTGGTGAAGAATGAACCGTTTTCATAGCTTTAGGGCTTTGTCCTTTTGTCTGCACGAGTTATCTTCGTCCTCCCCCCTCCCCCCACCAAAAGCAAACTCGGGAACTTTCTGACCATACTGAGCTAAAAAGCTATTTTGAAACCTTTGGCCCGGTGCCATAAAGGATGGGATTTTGAGGCGCAAAAATAACCAGTCCTCTGGTAGGAGTACTGGTTAAGCTCAAGTTGCCATCGACCCATAAAAAGAGACTTTAAAATTTGATTTTATGAATGAATGACCCAACCCCTGATTTTCTTTCAGCCATCATTTTACATTGAGTGGGGGAAAATATAATTCGCAGGAGATACTCCACTCAATATACCTCAAATATTAAACTCAACCCATTGGTTCCTGAGATACAATTTTGAACCTTTCAACTTAGATAGGACTTCAATTAGATAGGATGCATTTTAAACCTGATCTGATCCTACCAGGGGCTGTAACGATGTTCTACCCTTTCTACAGCCTTTCTGTAAAGCCCAATTTTCTACACTCTTCCACAAACAATCCTTAAGTAAATATAATTTAATAATAGATTAACAGCTTACATCAGAGACCTAATGCTTTTTACTAAGACAAGGCAAACAAGTTGAAAATTATTGTGAAATCCTAACTCTAGTATAATAGTCAAACTACAAGAATCTTAAGTTTGGGACTATTCTAAATAGAAAATTGGGAACTAGTTTTTATCTATACATTTTAAATATAATCACTGTTAACGCACGCAAATTAAAGCTGTAAAACATTCCGATCGTTATTCAAAATAAAACTGAATATTTCCGAAGAAAAGTCCTTTGAACGGAAAATATATCGAGATTCTAACTAATAAGAACTTTTTTTATCAAAGGATAAGAAAATTCCTATCAACGAAGATCAAAGACTAGAGTAAAATAATCGACGGTGATTGATGTTAATAGGAAATTCCTGATATTCATTGATGTAAATCTTTCAACATAATATCATACGTATAGGAAGACGTTTTTTGTCATTAAAAAAAAACTTGAGGCTCTTTCTCTTAATTAAATTTAATAGAAACAAAGGTTTAACAGGAGTGTAGCAAATAAGTGGACCAAATTTAAAACTTAAAATAGTAAAAATTAGCTCAAATAGAGTTTGTCAAGCCTAAAACGAACAGAAATTACATTAAAAAATTTCGAATCCAACAAGTATGAAGCCAAACTTCAGGACAAATGAAAATAGGACAAATGAAACCAAACTTAAAGCAAAGATTATTACTAAGAGTGCAGGTCACTTGCAAACATAATTTACGACAATTATATAGAGGCAGTTGCAAAACGCAATTAGCTTTAGGAGTGGTATGGTTTACATAATCAAGAACTGGATTTGATCAGGGAGTTTAGGAGCTTCCTTGCCACCATAGTACAGATACGAAAATTTGGCAGACACCTTAGCAAGAGCTCTTATACCTTGAGATTTTGCAAGATAGTTAAGTTGTTGAATTTTAGAGAAGAGATTGAACTTCATTGAGACAATAGATAGGCTTCTTTGAAAATTATTCACTAGCTCTTAGAGAAAATAGGCTGAGGACTGACAGTTAATTTCACCCCGTGATCAAGCTGATATGGCCGAAACGCACAAACTGAGTACGTACTTTAATAAAATGAAGTCTTTCCTCTTCGCTTGTTAAAATCGTGCCTATTTAGAGCATTACGTGTGCGTCCTTTGTTATGCTCGAATTGTTTTCCTACAGTGGCACTTAAACCAAGGTTTGTCCTTTCTGGACATCAGGGTCCACTTCAATGGAAAAATACTTTCTTTTTATAGACCTGAGTATGGTATGCTGATTATTTTCTACAGCCTTTTCCGGGCCTTCAGTAATGAAGACCCTTCAAGACTAAGAAGTAACAGATTTTTTAACTTATCTCCACCTTCTCTATTGTATTGCAAGATTAATCACTTGTGCTTTATTAGGGGAACAACAATAAGATAGCCACCAGTAATGACGGAAATGTGGTTACTTGTGAACGCCTGATCATCAATTTTCTGCAGCTCGTGGTTGACACTCGTCTGAGCAATTCATAAAACAGATGATTTGAGAGAGCTCATCTAATATAAATACTAGTGTAATTTAGTTTTGAGACCTCGCATGTTGCAATAGACTCCATGAAATATTTCCTTTTAGATGGTTTTGTAGGTTTACCAAAGCTCTTTACATAAGGCCAGGCTGATCCAATACTTGTTTTGATGAATGTTAACCAGGTAAAACATTCCCTGTCGGGTGGTTAGCCCATCAAAGTCTAAGGTCTTCAACATCTGTAGATTTTCTATCGTCTTTGCTCCCTCGCTGCAGGTACTTTACCCATTATATCTGTAACAACTAGTATAACAAAGAATGATGCGTATTTAAGTGACAATATCTTCTGTACGACTGCTTTGACCAAAGTTTGTGTCTTAGTGAATGAGATTCCTTATCAATTCTAGCTACTATTTTGAAAAAATAACTGCAAAGTGGACTTGTAGGTCTAATTTCATTTTCTTTTTAATCCGAGAGGCTGAATCAACTCTTCGTAAGCCATAGTTGGCAGAAAAACACATGAGGTAACTTCGGGAATAACTCTTTTTTTTTAATTTGTGTTATGAGTTAAATGACTCTATTAGAGAAGCTGTCCTTGATATATTCTCTGCTTTTTCTCCTATTCAGAAGGACTTTTCCTCTAAATCCCTTGATGACCCCTGGTCTTCTTACAATTCTCAGGAGAAAAATAACAATGGAGTACATTTAAGTCTGCTAGCCCGTAAATGGTTGTTTGTCACAGTCTATGACTTGACAGATATATATATATATATATATATATATATATATATATATATATATATATATATATATATATATATATATATATATATATATATATATATATATATATATATATATATATATATATATATATATAAATATATATATATATATATATATATATATATATATATATATATATATATATATATATATATATATATATATATATATATATATATATATATTTTTTTGTGGCGGAAGTTCATGTTTTGATAATATTTCAATCGTGTATCAGATTTGGTCGATGATATTAAAAAAGCAGGGTAGGTGATATATTCCGTCCTTAGGCCCATCTATCAGTTTCTTTCAATCGCTTGAAGTCTGGTTACCCATAGCAAGCTTATCGAGACTAAGCTACATATCCAAGAATCATTTACTTTGTATTTCGCAAAAATTGGTAAGAGGACAGCTTCTGCTACTATTTCTTCTCCGTTGTAATGCAATTTCTGGTATGATTTTAGACCACCTTGTATTAATTATGTTAACCAATTTTCTTATAATTAACGTCTGATATAGAAATTACTAGAATGGTCATTAAACTGAAGAATCTCCCTTCGTCTGGCCCTGATAATATCCCTACGATAGTAAATAAGTTTATAATTTTTTCGATTATTTCTCTCTTTATTATGGAATTTTCTAGTTCTTGTTATCAAACAAAAATTTTGGCCATTACCTCTGTCATCTGCGTGTAGCAGAATTTTTAAAAATGCGATGTTTTTTCTTCTTAATCCTTTTCATTTGAGTTTTCGAGTAAATTATTCAACTGAACATGCTTAATCATTTCCTTTTAGATTTCATTCTTCTGAATGGAATCGGATCTAATTCTTGCTTCTTTATTCTTGGCTGTTCAAGGCCTTTTATTCTTGGTCTCCCAGTATTCTGTGATAAACAAATCATTTAGCAACTAATGTTCTTTCTTGTGCGTCCTTTACTTTTTCTCCAGCTCCATGGTAGCCTTCCCAATGTCCTTGGTTTTAAATTGTCTATCCTATCTGATTAGTTAAATTATTTCCCCTATAGCTATTAGAAAATTGAAATCTTTTTTACTCCAACAGTAAGATCAGATTTTGAAATATTTTTCAACCCTATTTTCTAAACTAACTTTTTTTTGTTTAATTGCCAAATAAATTTGCTAAAATTGTGAGACTTTTTTTGAAAACTTCCATTTATTGACAACTAGATATGTAAAATTTTCTTTTTATCAATTTTCTAGTGTGGGGGGGGGCTAAGTTGTCCTTTTTTCCTATTTTTCGCTTCGTTTCGTCACAGTGAAAATATGAAAGGTGAAAAAACTTTCAAATTCTATCATTCCAATGACAGTGAAGTAATACTTCGTTTTTTGAAAATTTTCAGGTTTCAATTATAAACCAACATAAGTGAATAATTGGGCACAGCAGAGATTAAAAAAGAAACACTATTACACAACAAGACTTGATAGCTTATAGGTAATTGCACTAGATTTTTGGCCTTGGTAACTTAGGCTCAAATCTTCAATAAGAAAATAATTTTTTGAAATCTATATTCTCTGTCAAAGTGCCTTTTCATTTGTAATGATCGATTCTCTTAAAGTCTTAACATCAAAGATGAAAAAAAGTTTAATCATGGATAAAAAATTCAAAATTCGGTGCATCATTGCATCAGAAAAATTATATCTACAACAACATAAATTTCCGTAATGTATATTAATTAAATCTTAAATACTTTTAATGTCCTTCAGGTCCCTAAGATCTTTACATGTTTCACATACGATAATATTTCGTAATTGAATCTTATAATAATAATTGAATTTTATGAATATAATTATTGAACTTTTAGTTTGTTTTTCACAGTCCACAGACTTTTTTTTTATTGAATGGCAGTTTTGTCATATATTATTTGTTAGCTTTTCGAGACATGTTGGACCACTTCAAAAATTCAATTACTTCCAAATTTAATCAGCATATGGACTTTCAATGATATTGCAATAGCAAACATTTCTTGGTAATGACCTTGATAATGAGTTAGGAACGGAACAAACTTGGCGTTTTTTACCAATCGTAGTTTTTACCACCACCGCCGTACCAGTAGAGGCAAAAAGAATGGTAATGTGACGTTGACATTGGGCAGTAATAAAACAATCGGAATATTATATAGATTATATAGTCTATCATATAGACGGCAGCGATGCAGCTGCCCAGTGTCAATACGTTTGTCATCTATTTTTAACCACTTCCACTGAAACGGTAGCCGACGTATCGCCAAGGGATTAAAATTGAAAATAAATTGCTAATTCATCACGCTTCTTGAGGCTCTTCAGAAACTTGACTATTTTAAAAGACCATCATTAGTTTTCTGAATTATCGTTAATAGAGATCAAATATTTAATTAATTACTGTAGTTTATTCTGTACAAACACGTAAGGTTTTGTAATCTGAAAATTGTGTGACAAATAATTAATTTCCTATGAAAACCTTTCTTCGTCGTTTCTTAAATGAAAAAATAAAGCATAGATTATTAGTTGGATGACACCTAATGAGTTAATTTTTTTTCACTTCCTCTTCAATCGGCGACAAAAAAAAAATAATACAAGAAGTCGTTCTCTACAAATTTTATATACTGCATTATTTATAATAAAACACAAACGAGAATGAAATCGACTCTTATTGCATTGTGTCCGGACTGTGATGTGGCACAGTCCTGATCGGTAATATTTACCGACTAAAAAATGTTTATCGCTTAGTGTGTAAACGCTTTTTTTAGAACGACAGCGGCAATAAATCTTAAAGATAAAAGATACCAAGGTTTTATCGTGGAATGGTCCTCAATTGCAAGAATTATCATGTCTTAATCCTGGAAAAGATTATACACTGAATCGGTGTGGCAGTGGCTTTAAGTGGGAATGGTCCTAGATTGCAAGAGTTGTCATTTGTTAATCCTGGAAAAGATTATACACTGAAGCGGTGTGGCACTGGCTTTACAGCCGTGCAGGCACAAACAAAACAATCAAGTTATACGATAAATTCTAAAAGTTGCTCAACGAACTACAACCCCTATTAATAATTGACATTGATCGGCTGAGAAAAAATATAAAAATCAGCAATAACAATGTGTCTCTGATTAATTTTGCGCTAATCAAGACTTAGCTTCAGGGGTGCATTGTTTCCCACTAAGACTTTTTAATTAATTTACACGGAATTCACCTAGAACCAGCACCGGAAACTAAATCGACCATATCCTTGTTAGCAAGTGCAGAAGAAGATCCTTGAAAACTTTAAAACCTATTATAGAATAGAGTCTTTTTCCGACCATCAGTTAATTGTAGCTAAGTTTAAAATAGAGCATAAGGCAGTGAATAAAGTCCCATCTACAGTAAAGAAGTTTAATGTCCAGGAGTTATCAGATATTAATATATTATAATACAAAATTATAATCTGGTGCTAAAAACCAGGTTCCTGCTTTGAGCATCGAGGATTCCAGTAGCGAGAGTTTAGATTCTCTCTGGAAATAGTTGTGAGAGTTTATTAAGAATACAACCGTTAAACCCATTGTCTATAAGAAAAAGAAGAAGAAAAAATGGGTCGGTGATGAGCTTGACAGCCAACCCAGGAGCGAATAGATCTGAAAATTTCTACTGACAAACGCTCACCTAGCCATTCATCTAATCAGCCTATTTGTAGGCAATGCTGTGATAGTTCAAATGAACAATCTAAAAATTCTAACGAACGAGCAAATACATGTGCAAGAAATGATAAGAGGACATAGGCTAAAAATTTTGCAGACACAACAGAAAAGATACCTTGCCAAGGTGATAATAAAACCGTATTCATGCTTACGAGAAAACACTCATGTACTCAAAGCAGCCCATTTCGTTTTGGAGAGGACAATAGCGGGCTTCTACTTACTAACGAGTGAGATTTTCCGAGTCGTTGGAGAGGATATTTTTTGGTATTTTCTGAACCAGCTGACGACCAAATCTCGCCAGATGTTCATGACGTCCACCCTGAAATTGCTCTCATATGGGAAGGTAGCTGGTACTGATGGTATTAATTCAGAGCTATTGAAATATCGACCCCCCAACACTTACTTACTCGACATTCTAATCAATTACTAAAGTGGGGGGAAACGATGCTGTCCCTTAAGAATAGAATACACATATTATTGTAAAACAATTTAATAAAGGAATAAAAACAGTAGGTGTGATAGCCGGAGAGGCATAACACTCCGATCGGTCGGGAGCAAAGTCTATGTCAAATTTTGGCTAATAGAATCTAGGCTCAAGCGGACTCTGTATTAACCTCCAAGGCCGCGCCAAAATAAAATTTGGCAGTGGCGGATTTTCTTCGCCACCGTCGAAAAAATTTCCAAAGGTGTACCTCCACTAACT
The DNA here is from genome assembly GCF_032884065.1 of Artemia franciscana. NCBI lineage: Eukaryota > Metazoa > Arthropoda > Branchiopoda > Anostraca > Artemiidae > Artemia > Artemia franciscana. The sequence goes on along the minus strand of NC_088869.1, from coordinate 55,367,798 downwards.
GATCGAAGGCACGCTGTCAATTTATCGGCATTTGTTCTGTTCTAGAATTATTTTCCAATTATAAAACTAAATTGATATCAGTATGTTTGGAAATCCCTTCTAAGCAAGCCTCTTGAGGTCCACAATTCGTTTCTAGCTTCATTATGACCGATTTTCTAAAAAAAAAAATGAGAACGAGAGATCAATCCTAAGCTCTTCAAAACATTCTGACCAAATGATCAGCACCGAGAACTTAAAGCATCTGAAAAGGGAATTAATCCGACAAAATACTGAATTTCAAACTTCAAATTTAATTTCAATTAAACTCGGAAACTTAAATTAAATAAATTTGCGTTTGCCATATGTGGTGCAAGGAACCCCAAGGAAACCTCAAGAGAATCTGATGTGTATATATAGCTACTTGTCTTGATTTTTTGGTCTTGCAACCTAAATTCCACTTTTTTGACTATCCTATGTATATTTTGCCGTTTCCCTGATGTCTCTTACCATCATTATTGTACTTGGAAAATAAAATATGTGTTTCCCCTTTATTATTGCTTTTCATTAAATGACATTTCAATGAAAATTGAAGGAAAATAGCATTTGTTTGGGCTTTACAGTTCCTGCTGGTGGTCCCGATCTCCATGTCATGGCTTTTCAGCCAGGAAGCTCAATGGGGGGATGGGGCTTGCTTACTTTGCTTTAGCACACCATTCCTTTTTTCTTCCCAAGATTCTCCAGGTACCCATTTAGAGCTGGGTTGACTCTCGCTTTTCATACAGAATCACGCCACTAATCCTCGTTCAAAACCATATAACAAAAATAAAATGATTCAGACTTATGTCAACGTGGACAAAGGATTTCAAGTCTGGCAAGCTAACCACTAGGCTTGGATGGCTCAAAATTTTACTGAGCCACCTTCTTTCATTTTAGAGCTCTAACTAATAGAAGTACGAACTACCAAATCAAATAGTTCGTGGTAACGTGTAGTAAGGAGCGATCCGGCTCAATAGTAACCAAAACTCTAAAAAATTGAATTTTGATATCAATAGCTACATCAAAAGAATCGAATTTTAATGCTGATATTAAATATATAAGTTTCATTAAGTTTAGTCTTACCCATCAAAAGTTACGAGCCTGAGAAAATTTGCCTTATTTAGGAAAATAGGGGGAAACACCCCCTAAAAGTCGTAGGATCTTAACGAAAATGACACCATCAGATTCAGCGTATCAGAGAACCCTACTGTAGAAGTTTCCAGCTCCTATCTACAAAAATGTGGAATTTTGTATTTTTTGCCAGAAGACAAATCACGGGTGCTTTGTTTTGTTTGTTTATTGTGTTTATTTGTTGTGTTTATTTGTTTGTTTGTTTGTTTTTTTTGTTTTTTTCCCAGGGGTCATCCTATCGACCAAGTGGTCCTAGAATGTCGCAAGAGGGCTTATTCTAACGGAAATGAAAAGTTGTAGTGCCCTTTTTAAGTGACAAAAAAAATTGGAGGGCATCTAGGCCCCCTCCCACACTCAATTTTTTCCCAAAGTCAACGAATCGAAATTTTGAGATAGCCATTTTGTTCAACATAGTCGAAAACTATAATAACTATGTCTTTGGGGATGACTTACTCCCTCACAGTCCCTGGGGGAGGGGCTGCAAGTTACAAACTTCGACCAGTGTTTACATATAATAATGGTTATTGGGAAGTGTACAGACGTTTTCAGGGGGATTTTTTTTTGATTTTGGGGGTAGGGTTGAGGGGAGGGGGCTATGTGGGAGGATCTTTTCTTGGAGAAATATGTCATGGGGGAAGAAAAATTCAATGAAAAGGGCACAGGGCGCAGGACGAATCTGGTCACGTTAGAAAAAACGTCAAATCCAGAGCTTAATATACAATGCTGGGTGTTCGGAGCCTCTCTATTATGGAGTATAATTGGAAAATAACACAACTATACGAGCGATAAAACATATATACCACAATCATAACTAAACTAACGAAAGAACTGCTAAGAGATAACACAACTATAAAGCGAAAACAGGTGAAAACTAACGGGAAAATAAACAAAATAAGAGGTGGAAGGGGCCCAGAGAAAAAAAAATCCTTTTCCAATTTTGAGCCTAACTTCCGCGAAGGAGTAATAATGTCGGAAGCCCCGAAATACCCAATTATTTTCTTTTCAAACAGTTCGTGGTAACGAACTGTTACAAGGAGCGACCCGGCTCAATAGAAACCAAAACTCTAAAAAATAGAATTTTGATACCAATAGCTACATCAAAAGAATCGGATTTTAATTCTGATTTTAAATATATAAGTTTCATCAAGTTTAGTCTTACGCATCAAAAGTTACGAGCTTGAGAAAATGTGTGTTATTTTAGAAAATAGGCGGAATCTCCCCCTAAAAGTCATAGAATCTTAACGAAAATTACACCACCAGGTTCAGCGTATCCGAAAACCCTATTGTAGAAGTTCCAAGCTCCTATCTACAAAAATGTAGAATTTGGTATTTTTTGCCAGAAGGCAGATCACGGATGCGTGTTTATTTGTTTGTTTTTTTCCCAGGGGTGATCATATCGACCCAGTTGTCCTAGAATGTTGCAAGAGGGCTCATTCTAACGGAAATGAAAAGTTCTAGTGTCCTTTTTAAGTGACCAAAAATATTGGAGGGCACCTAGGCCCCCTCCGACGCTAATTATTTTCCCAAAGTCAACGGATCAAAATTCTGAGATAGCCATTTTATTCAGCGTAGTCGAAAAACCTTATAACTATGTCTTTGGAGACGACTTACTCCTCCACAGTCCCCATGGGAGGGGCTACAAGTTACAAACTTTGACCAGTGCTTACATATAGTAATGGTTATTGGGAAGTGTACAGGCGTTTTCGGGAGGATATTTGGTTGGGGGGAGGGGTTGAGAAGAGGGGGATATACTGGGGGAACTTTCCTTCGAGGAATTTGTCATGGGGGAAGAAAATTTCTATGAAGGGAGCGCAGGATTTAAAAAAAAAACAATGAAAAAATAAATATGAAAAAGTTTTTTCAGCTGGAAGTAAGGAGAAGCATTAAAACTTAAAACGAACAGAAATTATTACCCATATGAGGGGCTCACTTCCTCCTAATACCTCGCTCTCTACGCTAAAGTATTTTTAGTAATGTCAACTATTTATTCTACGGCTTTTGTGATTCAAGGGTCATTCTTAATGAATTGGGACAAAATTTAAGATTTGGTGTAAAGAGAGAGGTACTGACGAGGGGGCCAACCCTCTCATATGTGTAATAAAAACATGAGAATAAAAAATTCTTTACGTAAGCTAATTTGTAAGTTACGTATATCTTTTACTAATAAAAAGATTCGTAAAAAATTAAAAGTTCTAGTTGCCTTTTTAATTAACCCAAAAATTGGAGGGCAACTAGGCTTCCTCCCCGCTCTTTTTTCTCAAAATCATTCGATCAAAATTATGAGAAAGCCATTTAGCCAAAAAAAAAAAAAAAAATATGCAAATTCCTCTGCGGAGAAACAAAATCAAAACATGTAATGATTCAAAAACGTTCAGAAATTAAATAAAAAAAACAAGTTTTTTCAACTGAAAGTAAGGAGCGACATTGAAACTTAAAACGAACAGAAATTACTTCGTATATGAAAGGGGCTGCTTCCTCATCAACGCCCCGCTCTTTACGCTAAATTTTTTTACTGTTTTAATAAGAAGAGTTGAGAGAAAGAGTCAAACTTTAGCGTAAAGAGCGGGGCGTTGATGAAGAAGCAGCCCCTTTCATATACGAAGTAATTTCTGTTCGTTTTAAGTTTTAATGTCGCTCCTTACTTTCAGTTGAAAAAACTTGTTTTTTTATTTAATCTCTATTAGGGAGCTCTACAAAATTCTTCAAGACAAGCACAATTTATATTTCTTCCAACAATGAAAACAAGCTGTTACGTTTTCTAATTTGTCCATATGAAAGTTACTAAAAGTTAAAGAGTAATAAGAGAGCTATTTTTTTAATGAAGCAAATACAGAAACTCATAATTAAAACGAAGAGAAATTATGAAAGCTAAATAGCAGAACGTAACCCCTTAAACTTTTTAACTTTGTTATAAAAAATTGGTCACCCTACAGAAGAGAAAGAAAATCTATAAAATATGTGTTCAGACCTTCAAGCTTTACGGTTGACATGAGTAGTATATATCTACAATTAAAAATAAGTAGTAAAAAAATACAGCGGTAAAAAGAAGAAAAGAAAAAAAGCAAACATCGCTACGAAATTCCAAATATAATACTTTCAACGGAATATAATTACTTAACCTAAGTCCATGACCTCGTAGCTCTGATTAACTTATCAGCCAAAGATTTTGTAACTCAGTCGGGCTACTTTTCATTTTTCCGAGTTGTTTTTTTACATTAAGCAGAGTAAGCTGTAATTTTCCAATTCTGCGAAGAACTACTGCCAGTTAATACTTCAACGATGTGGTTTTAATATCACACTCATGTTTTCACAATCATTACTATTCCAACAATAACAAAATGATAAGCAGTAAGACAAGGCTCAAGTAGTTAGAGCGTGATTAAGTTAACTGTTTTTAAGCAGGACAACTATGGGTTTGAATTCCTTCTCCCAAAATAGATGTTTGTCTTCACAAATTTAAATAAATTTAATACATTCGTTATTTAGAAATTCTGACAAAAAAGAAATAAATTACATACAAATGACTTCCTCAAATAGTAATTGAAACTCCAAAGAATCACATTTTTAACGTGATCACATCAAAAGAATCTCCTAGCTAAGGTAATTTCAAATATATAAATCCCAGTTTTGACCTGACTTTGGGAGAATATAAAGATATAGCTAATCGGGATGGGGCTTCTAAAAATCTACATGAATACCTTCCTTGTCTTACAGGTCACAGTGCCACATTTGCCCCTAAGCATAAGTTACACGGAAACTCTCAAAGGCGTAGTTTTTACGGCCGAATTCTCGTGAGGGGTTCTTCCTATTTAACTTCTAGTATCTCTTCAGCTGGAGGAGTATAATTTGGACTATGCAGGTGATTAGGCTGTAAAATTAAGTTTTAATTCACAATTATTATAAAGTATTTTAATAGTTATGTAAAAGATTATGTTACATTATACTATTAGGCCACTTTTATGTAAATCTATTTATATTTATAAGATCCTGTTTAGTTATATGTTTTATTTTATTTTATTTTCTGCCCAGGCCCAGTGGGCTCTGGCACTATATAAAACGGGAGATTTGTTATGAAAGACATTTTCAAGTGAATATGTGTTTAAAATACATACATAACAAGCTGCGACTGAAGAGAGAGGCTCCCTTTAAAAAATATTAAGAGGAACTTTTTTCCGGGGGCTTAATTCAGAATCGAATCATTGCAAATGCAAAAGTTAAACTTTGGCATAAAGGAAAAGACTCAATTAAAATTAGTGTAACAGTAAAAATGATTGGTTCACGATTGAAATCTCTCACTTAGGATTGCTGTAATAAAAGTATGGAAATAAAGGGTTTTAGCCTATTAGCTGATGCTAGCTGTAGAATAGGCCGGTGGTTTGAATACAACTGATCTTATAACTTTGGTGAAGAGTTTGCATTTATTTGTTCAGTCAAAAGAAGGAATCATTTATAAAGAAGGTATATGAGGCATATCAGGGCTGTTCAAACTCATTTGAATTATAAACTATTATATTGTCAAGAAGAGGTCAAAAACAAATGAAAGATAATCTAAAGTCCTTAATGAACGAGTAAATTTAAAAATATTCTGAGAGGAAATCAAAATTTCTGTATTTGCCATATTAGTTGAATTTTCCATTAATTTTCTGCTCAATAATCTTAGAAAATAATTCGGCGCTAGAAATTTTCAGTAGTGCGCCACCACTGACCGTATTAGCGACGTGCCGATGCAACGAAGCCTTTGTTTTGATGACATGCTAAAGTATTTTTGGTCACACACCACCAGTGTTCGGAGAGGCTTCGGCGACTGCTCTATGTTAAAGAATAAGCAAAATGGTTGTCACCCATTTGTTCTTGCTGCCATTTGGTATTTAGCTTACGTGTACAGTTGGAAGAATCGAATGAATGGCAAGCACAGATTATTTTATGGTGTATAGACTTTTCAAACTGTTTCAACCCCACAAACTGAGTGGTTATGTGGAAAATACCCCTAGTTTATGGAACCCCACTGAAAATTTTAAATACAGTTAAAGCCTGTATGCTGCACAAGTGTATGCACAATCGAGTGGGTGCTCATCAAGGACAGTTGTAATTCCCGATAATGTCTTCAATATTGACTTTTTAATTTAAGCTTGCATCCTTAGAGTTTGCGTTTAACTAAGCCCTGAATGTCAACTACAGGATTACAAGCTCACTGATGATATTACTCATGTTGCTCACTACTAGGATAACATTCAACAAAACCTGAATGAAATCTTAGCGAGAGCTGCCTCTAATGGCCTTCACATAAATGTAGATAGAAGGAAAATTATGTCAAATGGAGTTATAACGACCCTCACTGAAGGAATTCACTACGAGAGTATTAATATAGAAGAGGTCAGAAATTCCAAAAATAACAGTAGAACATTGACCCAAGTTGTGAACTTTGACAGGGAAGTCGTATTGCTTACTGTGTATGCAAGAAGCATTTTCTCATCTGAGTAACATTTGGAAATCCAAAAATTAATAACTGAAGTTGAAATTACTCCAAGAAGAACAAATTACTCTCAGACTCTTTGGGGGTAATATACTATCTGCACTTGTGCATGGTCAATCTATCCGAACCAACAGAGTGACAAAAACCCAGATAAGGGCACACACTGAAGAGCCATTGGTGACCAACGAGATCAGAATAAGAAGATGGAAATACTGGGGGCACAAGATCCATATGAAGGAAGGATGCTTCCCATAAGATGTATTGTGGATGTTTCTACCCGGTCTCAGAAGGAAGGGAAGACAGTACAACACGCTAGTTCGGACCAAAAAAAGGGACAACAGGTCTTACAATTACCCTGATTGACCTCTGGTCCTTAGCACAAATCGGCTAGATTGAAGGTCTACCGTTGCTGCCTTTTGTGCCTCTAGGCGTGGGAAGACCCAAGTCTATGTAAGTTTAATGATCTCATCACAAACATGAGAGCATAGCAGCTGTTAAAATATTAAGTGCATAAAAGTTTGCATAAGAATAAGTAAGTTTCCATGATAACAAAAATTGAAGATAAGAAGGCCAAGGTAATAAATGTATATATATATAAAAAATAAAAGTCGTTTTTAAAAAAGGACTAAAGAGCAAAAAAGAAACTTCTCTAGAATTTAAAAAAATAAGTGAAAATTAAGGGCAGAGAACGGACTGGGCTTTACATAGCCTCATAGTTTTAGTTCGTTTTGCTCAGCTCACCGACTCTTTTAATTTGTGACTTTACAACTTAGATTTGTTTGATAGCCTTATTATATAAAATTCAATCGGTTTTGTCCCTCTCATTTTCCCTTATAATCATAGATTCTGGAGAAAAACAATTCTACTTTTGAGTTGCCTTTGAAACAGTGTAAAAAAGAATTTATTTTTTTTCAGCTGCTTAGTTTCGTATGAAGTTATATGGAATACTCTTCCTGAATACGGTTCTGAACGTTATTCATTTAATATTTTCAAAAGACTCTATTGGAACCAGTCTATTTTTTAGTGAACACAATTGATACGCATAGATGCCTGAAATCTTTCCTTTTCCTCTTGCTCCCTCCCTCTCATCCTTTCTCTCTCTCTTTTCCTTCCTCTCTCTATCTCTGTATCTCTGCTCAGCTAGTGCTTAATCATTATGTGTGTCTTCAACATCTATACAAGCCATAAAGCGCTTATGAGGATCAGTGACTGGAATGTGTTATGTATTATTAGGTTTTGTTGGTTAATATAGATCTTTGCTTAGATTAATTGCTTAATTAGTACAAATATATTAGTTAAATCTAATTGTAGCAGATCTTAACTGAGAAATATAATTGTAGCAGACAATCTTATTGATCGTCTGAGGTCCTTAGTGAAATTAAAGAAAAATTTCATGAGAATCTACCAAAATATAGATATCTTAGAAAAAAACATGTAGCATTTTTTTTCAACAGAGGAAAACAATTTAAGATTAGTATATTTTTGAAGATATTATTAATTTTATAGCAAAACAATAGACATTTTATTCGAAAGCCCACACAACAGCCTTTCCATAGCACACATATCTAGGCAGTAGGATCAAACTGAAAAATATCTGTTTCCAAGGGTCTCGGCACGATCACAAGTTCCTCCTATTTCTTTTGGTTAAGCGCTTCATTGTATATTTTTCAGTAGCTTGATAAACTTTGAAAAAAGGTGCAAATCTGTATTATTTAGGATTGCAAAAGCAGAAAGAAAGGAGGTGAGCAGGCGAAGTGGTTCGCTACTATCCCATCTCATAGGTATATCTTACGACTTGACTGAGTGGCAGATCCAGAATTTCTAAAAAGGGGGTTGGTTTAAATTATAGAAAATAACGAACTTTCCAGTGCTAAGTTCTGATCAACGCTGCAACAGGGAATAGCCTGAATTTCGTAAATATTGGGAGAGGGATCAGCAAAGTGGTGGGACTATTTGAAATTTACCACAAAATGTTTTACCACAAATATGCAGCCTAATATTTTTTTAGCACAGATTATCTTATAGGTTTAACAATAATATGTGATTTTACATAACAATACTGCACCTTGGAGCGTCAAAACATTTTTTCTATTTGTAAGAAAAATATCCTCTCGAATTTTTTCTTTTTTGTGATCTTTTTCGAACCATAAAAATGTCCTTCGAAATTTGATGTAGTACCTTTGTTTTTCTTATAATAACTGGTGGAATAGCCCTAGCCAAGAAAATATCAAACCTCTCTTAAGAACTTGTTTTGAAGTCCATAGTGAGTTTTCAAAAAAATTGGATTACATCAAAAGGAATGGTATTAGTATTATAAGAAGAATATAAAGTAATGCTTTTTATTGTTTTTGTTGTAAATACTCTGCCAAGAACTTGCAAATTACGCAAAACTTCCCATCAGAAAGCATTTACTTATGATTCGTTAAGTTGACCCTCAAGATTCTTTTCATTATCTTTTCGGTTTTGGGTTGTGTCACTTCTGTGCGAGTTTGGTATAAAACTTGGAATGTTTCAGAATTGTGTTAAGATTATTTAAAATTATTTATTCATTCTAGTTGCCAAGTTTATTGTCAGTTGCTAATCAAACTTTGTTTTGTCCAGGGCATGTTTGGAGCCAGAGAAAGGGGTATGACCCCTCACTTAATCCACCCATGATCCTGCTTGCAAAATATGATGTAGCTTAATCATTAGGCTTTAATATAACATAGCAAAATACATTTGGAGATGCCGCAAAATTTTTTTAGTTATACGTATTTCTAGGATCTTCTTTTTTGAAGAATAAGAGGAGGTTATTATTTTTTTTTTTTGATTCTTTACATTCAGTTCTCGTTTTAGCTGTCTTGGCATAATTTGCTTCGCTTCCTAAAAAAATTGTTCTCGCTTCGGCTTTGATTGGTAATTTAACAGAATTCTATAATGTCCCTTTCTGCTTTTGAATATTTTTGTTCATCCACCTTTAGAGCTAGCACCGTTATTTGGCATTTCAAAGACTTATTTGGGATTCCAAGGATTTACAGCAATTCTCAGTTTTAAGGATTGGAATCCTCTTGATTTCCCACAACGTGTGCAAAAAGAATAAGATTTGTTGCTAACGCAATGAATGATCCTCATGACCCCTGGAGGTGTAATTTTGCAATTGGCAATTGACAGTAAGCTTCTGTTGGAAGAAGAAAATGAGGATTTCCATCAAACATCTGACAGACCCAAAAATTATACTTTTGCATATATATATATATATATATATATATATATATATATATATATATATATATATATATATATATATATATATATATATATATATATATATATATATATATATATATATATATATATATATCGTTGGTTTTGCTGATCACTAGGCACACATTTCCAATCTGTGCTTCAAAGCTCATTCAAGGCAATTGTGAAGTTTCTGACCAAACTTATTTTTTCATGGCAGAAAAGATCTACTAGCAGTCAACCCTGCATTTATCCAACCTTACAGCTCCTTCGCTAGGTGTTGTTTCGTTTCTGCAAGACTGTGACTCTTTATTCCTCAAACATTATAGAAATCCTTGTTGGGAACCGGGACCTTTCTATTGAATTTGGCATCACTGCAAAGACCTGAACTCGAAAATTGGCTATGAGGACTTTTTTCGATTTTTTTTTGCGCAAACGTGCACATTACGAAGCGAAATTTAAGAATCGTGAAATCAACAGAAATCCCGACCATGGAAAACAAACTAACAAGTAATTATTTTAATTTCATTAGTTTAAATATTTGATTTTCTTCTTTTTTCATCCAAGAGGCAATATTTTTGAAAACTAGTATTTGAATATCTCCTTAATAAGCTCCTCAGCACTATAGGCAATAAAAATCAAACCATTGTGAATAAACATTTGTGAAACAAGAAAGTGACTAAATTTAATTTATCTTTCGAAAAAATCTATTGATCTGAATAATCTATAATTTTGCAAAAAAATTTTCTCTTTGAGAAAAAATTGTTAAAACTATCGATCTGATATATCAATGTGATGGGCTAAACTTCCTAATCAAGTTTCATTACGTTATGGCATTGTTCAAATAAAAAATTTTTTACCTTGATTATCCTTGTAAATTAATTGTTTGTTACCTTTCCATTCTCAAACCAGTGTTATCCTTGTCTATTGCATTATTACAGCCAGACCAATCATTTTCTTTTTTATCTTTTCAACTCTTACTTACTTACTTTCTTACTTATTCCCTAGACGCTTGATTTGTTTCATTTCTTTTCCAGTCCTCCAGGCTGTGAGCACCAATACCACACGTTAGGGTTGCCTACTGGACATATTTTAAGTCCAAAGGACATATCCATATTTACCGGCACATAATAACATAATAGGGCAAAAAAGGGAAACATTTTAGAAATTTGGGACATGAAGTGGACGGATTTTCTAAATTTATAACATAAAACATAATAATTTCGTAAAAAAATGTCACTCGTCACAAAATAAATGCTAAGAATAATCTACGTACTATTTACGTTCTATGTTGTATTTTTCGGCATTGCTTATTCTTTCCTGAAGCAAACTTTCTGCAAACACCTTCAAAATTCGTCATCTACAAATGATTTTATTCACCCTGATTTTACTCGCCACAGTCAAGATAACAGAAAAGTTGGAGTGCTCTCGTATACATTGACGTTTCGGCTTCCGAGAGTCGGACAAATGCCATAATCTACATGTATCAGGTATTATTAAAAATCAACTGAAAATGAGAAGAAACAAATTAAAAACTGTGGGTTCTTAAAGGCCTGGAATCCAAAAAAAGCCGAGTTGTCCAGCACCCAGGGTAAGTTCTGTTAGTTTGAAAATTTTCACCACTAAGGTGCTTTGAGAAAGAAATATATATATATATATATATATATATATATATATATATATATATATATATATATATATATATATATATATATATATATATATATATATATACTAGCTGTTGGGGTGGCGCTTCGCGCCACCCCAACACCTAGTTGGTGGGGGCACTTCGCGCCCCCCAAGCCCCCCCGCGCGCGTAAGTCGTTACGCGCCATATTAGTTACGCGCCATTGTAATATATATATATGTTTTTAACTACGTAAAACTTGCGAATATACAACATTCTTTGCTGTCCCATTGTCTGTGCATATAAATAGATTGTCAGGTTTACCGACTCTTGAACATGCAACATATAATGGTCCATGGGAAAACAATCCGTATTCAGATCTATACCTCATGATTCTAGTGATTGCCCTTGAGCTTTGTTGATGGTGATTGCTAATCGACCATTTCCCGAGTCGCCATCGTCATTTATATATCCCCCTGTGCACCCCGGCGTCCCCTTTGTAGTTATGTCCCTGTGTCCCGGTCGTCATTTATATTCCCTGTGTCCCGGTCGTCATTTGTGTCCCGGTGTTCCAGTCTGTGATTTCTCTTTGAGTGTCCCGGGCGTCATTTATATTCCTTGTGTCCCGGTGTCCCGGTCGTCATTTATATCCCCCTGTGCCCCCCGGCGTCCCCATTGTAGTTGTGTCCCTGTGTCCCGGTCGTCATTTATATTCCCTGTGTCCCGGTTGGTTTTTGCCTTTTTTTAGTTTTTTCAGTTTTTTTTAGTTTTTAGTTTTTTACCTTTTTTAGTTTTTTTTAGTTTTTTAGCTTTTTTAGTTTTTTTTCTTTTTAGTTTTTTTTGTAGTTTTTACCTTTTTTAGTTTTTTTTCTTCTTTTGTATTAGTGTGAAATAATTCAGACGTCATATGCGGACAAACACGACGTCACTCGACAGACAGACAGACAGACATAACCCACAAACAACTTATTCTTATATATATTTATTCATATTTTTTTAGTTTTCTTTTTCTCTTTTATTTTTCAGTTTTTTCCTTTTTTTTAGTTTTTTTCTTTTTTAGTTTTTAGTTTTTTTTAGTTTTTTACCTTTTTTTAGTTTTTTTTAGTTTTTTTAGTTTTTTAGCTTTTTTAGTTTTTTATTAGTTTTTATTTTTTTTTGTAGTTTTTGCCTTTTTTAATTTTTTTCAGTTTTTTTAGTTATTAGATTTTTACCTTTTTTTAGTTTTTTTTAGTTTTTTAGCTTTTTTAGTTTTTTTTCTTTTTAGTTTTTTTTGTAGTTTTTACCTTTTTTAGTTTTTTTCTTCTTTTGTATTAGTGTGAAATAATTCAGACGTCATATGCGGACAAACACGACGTCACACCTGATCCACAGATCCACACACAGACAACTTATTTTTATATATATAGATATATATATATATATATATCTATATATATAAAAATAAGTTGTTTGTCTGTCTGTCGACTGACGTCATGTTTGTGTGTCGACTGACGTCATGTTTGTCGACTGATGTCATTATAAGGATTGAGCTGTATGTCGTCATGAAGTTGTTTGTCGTCTGACGTCATGTTTGTCGACTAACGAAACTACAGACCGGGACACCGGGACACAAATGACGTGTTATGTCTGTTATAACGTAATAGAGGCAACAATCTTGACAGGGCCTTTTGAGGGTGAGGCTTTTCTTATTCCACGCATTCTCATGATTCCAATGGATCTGCCTTTTCAACCTAAAAGATTGCAATTCCCAATTTGATTAGCATATTTAGTTTTCAGTCCAGAACCACTAAAGCTATTATGTAAATATCAAAAATATTTATGTTGTCTGAGCAATAATTTTTAGTTTTTATTTCAAAATAGAAAATTACCTGACAATTTTAGAATTATATCTATCTATATATATAAAAATAAGTTGTCTGTCTGTGGATCAGGTGACGTCATGTTTCTGTGTCGACTGGCGTCATGAAGTTAGTTGTCGTCATTTTTGCTATGACGGTGACGTCATTAAAGATATTTAAGACATATATGTTCACGTAGAAATCTATTAATGTTTAAGTTTAAAATGACTGATGAACTTACAATGGCAAAAGCCGATGAAGATGCTCAAAGAGTCTATGCCAAAAAACTTGCTGCTGATAGAGAAAGTCAGAAAAGAAAGCGTGCCGAGGAATCAAAAGAACAGCAAGGAAACAGGCTTGAGGCTAAAGAACGCAAAACCGCGCAGTTAGATGAAGATCCATCTGGACAGCGAGAGTCAAAACATATCAAAACTGAAAATGATAGCGATGATGATTGGGTTTGGGATCTTGACTTGGATAAGGTCATCAATGCCTACCAGATTTTAGTTAAAAAAAACAAAGGTTCGGCGATATGTATTTCATAGTGAAGCTGAAAAATAAAGAAGAAAAAGAAAACTGAAAAAAGAAAAAATGTAAAAAACTAAAAAATACTAAAAAGAAAAAACACTCAAAGAGAAATTACAGACCGGGACACAAATGACGACCGGGACACAGGCAATATAAATGACGACCAGGACACAGGTATTTAAGAATATCGTTCAAAGACAAATTTTTAATTGTAAGAAGACCGTTGAAAGAGAAATTTCTAATTGTAAAATGACTGAAGAACCTACAATGGCAACACCCGAGGAAGCTGCTCAAAACGAATGTATTCACGCCAAAGTAGCTGAGTTGGTAAAGCGTTATGTTTCAGGTTCTAGGTCCGAGAGGCTCAAGGTTTGAACCTTGACCTTAGCATTAATACAAAAGAAGAAAAAAACTAAAAAACGTAAAAACTACAAAAAAACTAAAAAGAAAATATATATATATATTTATATATATATCATCTTTTCCACAAAAATAATAATTTAGTGCTTCTGCTTAAAAACAGCAATCGAATTGATGCCTCCTGATACGCAACTATCAACAAAGTGGCAATCGTTGTGGTCGGTGATCAGTTCTTACCTCGAGATAATATTCTTTATAGGCGAAACAATCAGTTGACAAGAATTGCTTAAACTCATCGATGCTACGATGCCCTACAATATCCTGACGAATATAAATGACGCCCGGGACACTCAAATAGAAATCACAGACTGGGACACCGGGACACAAATGACGACGGGGACACAGGGAATATAAATGACGACCCGGACACAGGGACACAACTACAACGGGGACGCCGGGGGGCACAGGGGGATATATAAATGACGACGGCAACAAAGGAAATGGTCGATTAGCAATCACCATCAACAAAGCTCAAGGGCAAGCAATAGAATCATGAGGTATAGATATGAATACGGATTGTTTTCCCATGGACCATTATGCGTTGCATGTTCAAGAGTCGGTAAACCTGACAATCTATTTATATGCACAGACGATGGGACAGCAAAGAATGTTGTATATTCGCAAGTTTTACGTAGTTAAAAACATATATATATATATATATATATATATATATATATATATATATATATATATATATATATATATATATATATATATATATATATATATATATATATACATATATATATATATATATATATATATATATATATATATATATACTAGCTGTTGGGGTGGCGCTTCGCGCCACCCCAACACCTAGTTGGTGGGGGCGCTTCGCGCCCCCCCCCAAGCCCCCCCGCGCGCGTAAGTCGTTACGCGCCATTGTAGTTGTGTCCCTATGTCCCACCTGTGAATATAGATAGATAGATATATATATATATATATATATATATATATATATATATATATATATATATATATATATATATATATATATATATATATATATATATATATATATATATATATATATATATATATATATATATATATATATATATATATATATATATATATATGGTTTTAACTACGTAAAACTTGCGAATATACAACATTCTTTGCTGTCCCATTGTCTTTGCATATAAATAGATTGTCAGGTTTACCGACTCTTGAACATGCAACATATAATGGTCCATGGGAAAACAATCTGTATTCAGATCTATACCTCATGATTCTAATGATTGCCCTTGAGCTTTGTTGATGGTGATTGCTAATCGACCATTCCCTGAGTCGCCATCGTCATTTATATATCCCCCTGTGCACCCCGGCGTCCCCTTTGTAGTTATGTCCCTGTGTCCCGGTCGATCCCGGGCGTCATTTATATTCCTTGTGTCCCGGTGTCCCGGTCGTCATTTATATCCCCCTGTGCCCCCCGGCGTCCCCATTGTAGTTGTGTCCCTGTGTCCCGGTCGTCATTTATATTCCCTGTGTCCCGGTCGTCATTTGTATCCCGGTGTCCCGGTCTGTATATACATTCGTTTTTTAGTTTTGTTTTTCTCCTTTATTTTTTTCCTTTTTTCTTTTTTTTCTTTTTTAGTTTATTTAGATTTTTAGATTTTTTAGTTTTTTTATTAGTTTTTAGTTTTTTTGTAGTTTTTACCATTTTTTTAGTTTTTTTAGTTTTTTTTTTACTTATGTCCTGGTCGTCATTTATACTCCCTGTGTCCCGGTCGTCATTTGAGTTTTTTAGCTTTTTTAGTTTTTTTATTAGTTTTTAGTTTTTTTTTAGTTTTTGCCTTTTTTTAGTTTTTTCAGTTTTTTTTAGTTTTTAGTTTTTTACCTTTTTTTAGTTTTTTTTAGTTTTTTAGCTTTTTTAGTTTTTTTTCTTTTTAGTTTTTTTTGTAGTTTTTACCTTTTTTAGTTTTTTTTCTTCTTTTGTATTAGTGTGAAATAATTCAGACGTCATATGCGGACAAACACGACGTCACTCGACAGACAGACAGACAGACATAACCCACAAACAACTTATTTTTATATATATTTATTCATATTTTTTTAGTTTTCTTTTTCTCTTTTATTTTTCAGTTTTTTCCTTTTTTTTTAGTTTTTTTCTTTTTTAGTTTTTAGTTTTTTTTAGTTTTTTACCTTTTTTTAGTTTTTTTTAGTTTTTTTAGTTTTTTAGCTTTTTTAGTTTTTTTATTAGTTTTTATTTTTTTTGTAGTTTTTGCCTTTTTTATTTTTTTCAGTTTTTTTTTAGTTATTAGATTTTTACCTTTTTTTAGTTTTTTTTAGTTTTTTAGCTTTTTTAGTTTTTTTTTCTTTTTAGTTTTTTTTGTAGTTTTTACCTTTTTTAGTTTTTTTCTTCTTTTGTATTAGTGGGAAATAATTCAGACGTCATATGCGAACAAACATGACGTCACCTGATCCATCCACAGATCCACACACAGACAACTTATTTTTATATATATAGATTCGGAAATACTTTTTCAATCAATTCATTTTTGGACGTCACTAAATTACAGAAATCAGCAGGTAGTTGTATACGTCCTGAAATTGAGTATTGTATCATAAATGTCTTTTTGTTCCGACGTTAACTTGGAAATGTTATTTTGTACATACGACAATAGATCACTCGTACTGTAACTTTGTTCACGATCCAATTCTACACATGTCGAAACAGCAGCGATACGGTTAGATGAAGGCATTCCCAAATCCTGAAGAGGTTTGTTTGCCATACGTACGCACAAATCTTCTATAATAACTAAAGTGTAGTTATAAATTTCTGATGTAAAATCAAAAGTCATATCTGACGTCTCTAACTGTTTTCGATGGAGTATATCTACGGACATTTTTGACTTATATTTTCCCCATAACCAAAATGATGCCAAACAATGCACGAATTTCACTTGGGGTTGACGTTTCGCACGCGTCATTGATGCAGTTATCCCAGTGTTGGTCATTCTCCAATAAATTCAGAGCTTGGCATGCACTACGGTAAGTGTCATGTATAGTACCGTTTACAGTTCTCAAATACTCAAAGGATGTCGGACCGGGTACATTCACCAAAAGCAGGCGTAGAAAGAAGCATTCATGTTGATTGGGGTGAGCGGTGTAGAGTCTTCCTATCGTGGTATCTTTGAAGATGGTAGGTTGGCCGTCGACTGACTTACCCTGTTTTCGACGTTCAAATACTTTATTTTTAGTATTCCACGTGTAATACGAAGGCACTTCAGTATACAGCAGTTTTTTTGCAAAAGAATCATTTTTGCAAAGCGAAAAAAAAGCTGTTAATTTTGTATCCGGTGGATTCAGGGCTCTTTGTTGCACGTTGGTTTCCGAGAAATAAACACGTTGACCATTCTGTAAATGTACCGCTAAGTGAACAACAGCTGGACTACGTTCATGTATCGGAAATGAATGAATTCGCCAAACAGCTTCATTACTGCTTATGTATCTTCCAGCCTGATATTGTACGATTTCGTCGAAATCTTTGATTTTGGGCTGCAAGCCAAAAACTGCCATGTCACTGCCTTTGTTGACGTATTTACATATGTATTTGATTGCCTTTACGGAGTTACAGTATTCAACGTTTATGTGTGCATTAAATGTTTTTGATAATAATGGGGAATATGGAACAACCCACTGGTTATCTACTTCGATGGTGGTACCGTTGCCATTGTAGGTTCTTCAGTCATTTTACAATTAGAAATTTCTCTTTCAACGGTCTTCTTACAATTAAAAATTTGTCTTTGAACGATATTCTTAAACCCCTGTGTCCTGGTCGTCATTTATATTCCCTGTGTCCCGGTCGTCATTTGTGTCCCGGTATCCTAGTCTGTAATTTCTCTTTGAGTGTCCCGGTCGTTATTTATATTCCCTGAAAAATAAAGAAGAAAAAGAAAACTGAAAAAAGAAAAAATGTAAAAAACTAAAAAATACTAAAAAGAAAAACACTCAAAGAGAAATTACATACCGGGACACAAATGACGACCGGGACAGAGGGAATATAAATAACGACCGGGACACTCAAACAGAAATTACAGACTAGGATACCGGGACACAAATGACGAGGACATTATATGATCTGCTCAATATTTACCCTAATGTTTCGTATCGAAAAGTCATGCTAAAGTTTGTCCTTTTTAGAGAAAAGAATCCTGAACCCCTAACTCAAGACTATTTAAAAAATGATTGTTTGTATGAAAATCTCCGTGGCTATAAATCAAGTGGAAATAATGTAGTAGGACACAGAAATATAACACAAAGAAATGTTGGTCGAAACAATAAAGTATTTTTTTACTGATCTTAGTTATCATTTTTCTCTTATGCATTGCTGGTTTTCTTTCTTAATTCATTTGAATAAAGAACAAATGATAACTACTAGAATAAAGGAAATTGTTAGCAGATCAGAAAGTCCGAAAGAACTTCTCTTTTTCTAAGTCTGTAGCTACTCAAGTAAAATCCCTTCCTTTAACTTTACATAGCTTTCTTTGAAAGGAAAATAGATATGAAGTAAAATTAGAATTTAAATTTATTTACAAACAACATTATTATATTTTTGCGTTTTCTATTTGCTCTAACTGAAATTTTAAACATTTTCCTCTCTAACCAGCTACGACAAGTTACACTTAAGTTTTTGATTAAATTAGTTTAGTTCAGCTCATTTATCTATAGCGGAGGCTCAAGATATATTTTCAAATTTTTTAAATAAAAGATGCATGATATTATGGTAAAGAATGCATGTTCAGGGATTTTTTGGAGGCAATTAAAGGCAATAGTGATTATTATACTTTGAAAAGGTAACTGTAAAAATATCTATACAGTACGACTATCTCCTATCTCAACCATTAAACAGAGCTGAACTGCAATGCAGCTCCTCTGGAAAACATTTAAACCAAGAGAAAAATAAGCAACATCAGTTTTTTTCATGGGTAGCGTGCGGCAGGGTTACCAAGTTTTTGGTCCATGAACACCTGCCCTGAACATAAAAACATGTCTTTCTTAGCCCAAATATGTCCATATTTGGTTTAAAATATGTCCATCCTGACATTTCAGAAACCAGTTGTTTTTTTTATTATCACTTGGGATACTGACCAAAAGACGCTTTGGAGATCTTTTTCAAAGCGGACAGTCAACATAGAAATATATTGAAGACGAAAATGAATCATTTAATAGGAATAAAACTCGTAAAAACGTGTAAACAGTAAAAAATAACTCGTGAGAGCTCAAGGCTAATCTTGAAACGATAATTCCCCTTCAAAGGTATGGTCAGCATGAGAATCAGCATTCTCTCTTCCATTGCAAGCTTTTTGCCAATCGTAGTATTTCTTGCACATTTCAGAATGTATAATCCAGGATTCTGGTGACGTTCCAGAACGCCAAATTAGTTGCTTCACATGAATTAAACAACTAGTCGTTTGCGTTAGAAGACGATTTCCTAATTTAGTCTTGATGCTCCTAAGTAGCGTAAATTTTCTTTCAGCAGCTGCCGAAGAGCGGGCACATCATCATAAAAACACAAATATCCTTGTATCTTTCTGTCGTGTCTCCATCAAGGACAATTTCAGGCTCCAAACGTGACAGTGTTTCAGTGTTTCGCCCTTTGTGTTCAATTCTACTTCTGATTAAATAAAAAAAACAAGTTTTTTCAACTGAAAGTAAGGAGCGACATAAAACCTAAAACGAACAGAGATTATTCAAATAAGGATCGACATTAAAATTTAAAACAAGCAGAAATAATTCCGTATATGAAATATACGGAATACCGGAATACCGTATATGAAATTTCAGATGAAAAAACTTGTTTTTTTTTTATTTAATTTCTGAACGTTTTTGAATTAATGAATGTTTTGATTTTGGCTTAACGCACATGAATAATTAAAGTGAAATGTGCCTATTAATTTTTTTCGCTGAATGGCATTCTTATAGTTTTGACTGGACGATTTTGATAAACAAGGGGTGGGGGAGTATGCCTAGTTGCCCTCCAATTTTCGGCTACTGAAAAATGCAAATAAAATCTTTTAATTTTTTACGAACGTTTTTATTAGTAATAAATGTAAGTAACTTACAAGTTAACCTACGTAACGAACTTCAATATTTGTACATTTTTATTACGTATATGAGGCGGTTCACCCCTCGTAAATACCTCACTCTCTACATTAAAGCTTGAATTTTATCCCAATTCTTTAAAAA